>NC_025994.2:41156920-41181162 GCF_000442705.2 Elaeis guineensis
AAGGTGACTTGGTCATTTTACCAAGAAGACAGAACTCACAGGTTGGAAGTGATTCACAATCACTGACTTCGAGGATTCCCTCTTGAGTCAACCTGTTTATTCTGTTCTTGTTTATATGACCTAGCCCCAATGCCATAAGTAGATATCTGACACACTATCTAATCTAGGGTGCTTGCCAGTAGAATAGACTCTTATCAGGCTTGATCTTTTTTGGTCTGGCTCTGCACAGATGTCCCAGCCTGAACTTGCACCTTCTTGACTTTCTTCTTCTTGTTCTTCTTTCCTTTCTCAAAGGGTCGAGAACCAGAAGATGAACCTCCCACTGAGTTCACTGAGTTCACCGACTCCTTGAGGAGTTGGTGATCCTTCTCAAAGTTTTGAAGCAACCCCAGTAACCCATGGTAGTTTACTTCAGGCTTTGTCATTCTATAATGAGTGAGGAATGGGAGACAAGACTTGGGCAGCGAGTTCAGTATTGCATCTTTCTCAAGCTGCTCATGCAAGGGAAAGCCGAGCTTGCTCAATCGTTCCATCAGCCCGATCATGTACAATACATGATCAGTGACAGAGGCACCATCTTGCATTTTGACGTTGAAGATGGCACAACTAGTCTTGTGCCTCTCCACGTCATCGGGTGTGCCAAAGGCATCCTCCAACATTTGAAGCATGTTCTTTGGCTGAGCCGTCTCGAATCTGTGACTGAACTCGTCGCTCATGGCAGCCAGCATGATATAACGCACTGTGGTCCGGTCACTGAGCCACTTTTGGTAAGTGTCTCTGACTGTTCCACGTGCATTGACAGCTGGCTCCTCAGGTGCAGGATCCATTATCACATATAGGATCCGTTCATGCTCCAGGACTATCTTCAACTTTTGGTACCAGCTACCGAAGTTGGGTCCACCAACTTATCATTGTCCAACAATGATCGGAGCGATAGGGAAGTGGCCATATTTGCACAAAGGAGAACCATAACCTAATTAGTAATTGATTTATTAAACCTAAGGATTTGAACTTTAATCAAAAGGTTTCTCCCACTATTTTATTCGAATTGGTAGCCTCTACCTCCAATTCGAGGAATTACCCTAATTCCTTAGTGGGTACTAGAATCCACTTAGACTGCACACAAGCCCAACTTTGGTTGGCCAACCCATGTACATCTAAGGGTAGGTTCATAACCAATTATTTCTCTAAATAATTTCTAGTAATTTTAATTTTGCCCCAGAAACCTAATCAGTAGGCTTTGGCCTCTACTGTAAGGATCCAGTTAGGTCCAACCATTAACATGATCATACATGGTGTATCTAACCAATGAATGATTAAGCCCAACTTTGGTTGGCTCACCTAACCACCATTAGAGAGACACTTCCAAGTCATCATATGATGAGTGATAATTCCATTAGTCAACAAGCACCAGGCCTTTGGGTCTGCAATGATTATTGAGTTAATGGACTCATTATCAAACACCTTAATGGGAGGCTATGACTAGTTATCTCCATAACTTTATCATTTTAAGGACCTAATAATTTTAAAAAATTTAAATAATATAGAGGATGAGGTCAGATGAACCAGCTTATCATGATCCTCCCACTGGCTTCACCAAGTCAGCTTAAGGGAGACCATTAAAAGGGCTGGTCTAGGAGCACCTAAATCAGTCACACTGATTTACCTAGTTGACATGGGTCAGCTCGAATAGTCAAGTGATCCGATCAAAACATAATTTCACCAAGAGGCCAGGTAAGTTCGATCAGTGGGAGGGTCTGCCAAAGCTTGCCTTAGACACCATCAGAAATGGCCAGGTAAGCGGGCTCCCAATTAAAAACCACCGGTCTGGTTTACCTTAGACACCAACTGGTTTAATTAGTTTCGATTAGATCAAACTAACAGTTCGTGCTACACCGCTTAGCCAAGAATCAAGTCCATTTGGTTCTCGTTAAAGACATGGACTTGACCAACTACAACTATTGTAACTGATCTAGAGAATCCTTGACCTAATCTAAGACAATAATTGATTAGATTTAGTCAATTCTCTAATTAAGTCCATCTTTAATCTAACCATAGGTCTAACCCAATTAATGGACCTAATTTCCACTAACCCATTAACCCAATGTGTTATGATTTGTGTCTTAGGTTCTTCAATTCACAATCCTAGAACCTAATCAAACAACTTCTTAATTCTTAATTAAGTTTTGGGCTGAGGGTTGGGTTTGGCTTTTCAAAAAAAATAATTTTTATATTTATAAAATAATTTTATAATATGATTCTACCAATCATATTGCATGTTTGATTCATAATCAAGATGCAAGTGAAATAAACATGAAACTACTTTAGATCTAATCTAAACAGGTTCATGTAATTGAAACAATTTCAACTTTAAATAATTTTTTTGCATAAAAATTATTAACAAAAAGATTTTATTTCAGATTTAAACATCTTTTAAATCTAATAAATCATAAATTTAATCTAGATCATATCTAACAAATTTATGATTAAAGATAGATCTACACAAACTAGGACAACCTTTGCACTGTAAGGGGTAAACCTTACAGCAGGACAACCTTGCAGTTTGTGATTGATCTAAAATTTTAATTTCAGATTTAATAATCAGATTATAAATTAGATCTAATCTAAAAAATAATCTAAGCATGCATAAATAATCATGTAATAAAGAACCTAGGCTCTGATACCAATTGTAGGAACCAGATCTAGGGTTTCAGGGTTAGATCTTGAAACTTTTTCAAGATCATACAGCGGAAGACTAAAATAAATCAAAATTTATTTTCTAAAATTAGAGAATCCCTAGATCTAAGAGCCTATTACATGATTATTACATAGCATTAAATTAGAAATTAAAATATATAAATATAGCATGAACTACATGTGGATCATATCAACATGTTTTTATACCACATCTAATGTATGTATTAAACAATAGATCAGATCTATTACCTTGCAATTTAGATGCTCTAACCTCACTGATCTGGGCTTAAGGATAATGTTGCAAGCCGCACATGCATCCAGCCTCTAGGAGTCGTCCACACGAGCCCACGAATCTCGATCAGAAGTCCTGCTTCAGGAAATCAGCACAGTATGCTAGTACTGCGCTGATCCTTCTTTGATGGTTGATCAGGTGCCTCCTTCTTCTTGATTTGGACTCTTCCAGAGATGAAAAGTAGAAGGAAGAATTTCAGATCTGAGACGCTCTCAGGAAACTCAAGATGGAGGGAGGAAAGATATGAAAACAAAAACCCTAGAAGAAGACCCTCTTCTTCTTCACATTTTTCTCCCTAGACACCCAAACTTGCATCTTTTATATCTCCACGACCTAAAGGTATTTCTCTCTGATTTTTGGATGGCACAAAGGTCTCTCAAATCTCTATCTTCTCCTAAAATTTCACAAAGAAACTCATCTTATATAGAGAGATATGATAGAGTCCCTGTCTAGGTCAAACACCTAGTCAAGGCTTATCCAAACATGGCAAGTTAAGGGACGCCCAACTCTTGAGCACCTCCTCCATATTTTCGTGCATGGATCACCAGCAAAGGGTGTACAATGTAAACCCTAAAAGCCATGAAAATTCTAAAAATAATTTGAATAAATTCGGTGCAAAATTGAAAGAGTTTTGGATTTCTAAAACTCTATCTCATAGAATTCAAAATCCAAACTTATTCCTTTTAGATTTGATCCAAACCACCTTCCATGTAAGAAAGAAGAGAAGAGACTTTTTGTGAACATGGGAGAGATCTGGGAGAGGGCTTTTATCGCACAAAATTAGTGGAGATTGGCTTTGAATTAAGAGAGAGGGCATGGAGAAGGCTTATGTGGCGCAAGGTGGAATCCTAGTCTTACTAGGATTCTGTCTTATGACTTGTTTTAGTTTGGTTTCCCAAACCAAATCAAATCAAAATTAGATCAACCTAATTAAAATAGATCTTAATCCAATTAATAACCTAATTTAATCAGATTAAATTATATTTAAATCTGATTTAATTTTCTAATCAAATTAGAAATTAGATTGATCCAAGTCCTAGTTGAACTAGGACTAGTTTTTCCTTGCACTTGGCTTATCCAATAAACCAATTGGACTTGATCCAATCAAGTCCAAATCAAATTTAGTTAAATTATATTTAATTAGACTTAATCTCAGTCTATTGGCTTAATCAAATTAAGCCAATTAGCAATCGAATTGCTAATCGATCCTCCTGCAACACTTGCACTGGGTTAAATGTCAATCGTATTGATCATTTAACCCTAGAACGATTCTTAATCGTGGATCAACCATCCGATCGGATCATGAACTCTAATGTGTGTGACCTCATAGGTCCGAACCTAAGCCGGTAGCATAGGAATAAATTCCTATACCAATCGAAGTGACCATCTAGCAATGGTACCCGACGATCGGATAGGTCGAATGTGTAGAACAACATCCTTAGAACCCATGCGGATATAGTTTTCATATAATTCATCCCCTTGACCAAAATGATCATAGGACACCCCAGAGTTCAACTGTCAACTCTGATCAGGTTGTCCACATTGTATTTCAAAATATCAAATCCATCTGATGGATTACCCTGGCCAAGGTTTTGCTAAATTGAAATACAGCGACTCATTCTTCTCCAACTCTTGGAGTGGTCAATCCCATCTCGATCACACTCTGACTTCGCAAGTACTTGACTGTGCCCAGAAATCTTCCATCCCTGAATTAGAAATTCAGTTAGTCCAGTACCAAAGCATAGTGAGTTGCTTGCAAGTCACTGAGGCGATCTCAGGTCTAAGAGACACTTATACCTATATCCCATCAGAGACATTCTCGACAGCAGAATACTCTGGAGTTGGTCACGTTCAATGATGATGTACCCTTACATCTCATCTGTATGCCATACCAGTGTCTCCACACTCCTTGGTTAAGAGGACAACCAACCCATATGGCCTACAGCGACCTATGCTCGATAGAAGCTATTGTCCTTATTAACAGCCTATCATTTGGTCGTGAACTGTTTTAAGGACTAATTGATAAATCCTCTCTTTATCGAATCTAAATAGTCCTAAGGACTTCATCATAACAACGGAGTTCATTAGAAGATGAAAGCTTATGATAAAAATATCAAATATATTTTATTTATTAACAAATCAATTACAATACTTGGTTGCTCAACCGTCAACAGCTTGACGATTGGCTTTTTGGGACACATTTCCCAACACTCCCAAGACGGTGTTGGTGAAATCCATCGAAGGCCGATTGTCTGGCCACTCCATGCCGGCGACCATTGCCGGAGGAAGCAGGACCCGAGAAACCAGAGGCGGGATCGGGGCTCGAGATATGGCTGCGGAGATCGTGGGTAGCTGTGTGGATGCTTCGCGAGAAGAAACCGGGCGAGGACCCAGTGGGGGAAAGGAGGAGAGGGTGTCGGAGAAGATGGCTGGAGGTGGCCCCATTAAGCGCTCCTTTAAGAACAAGGGTACCGCGAAGGTTCATGCCCTCCTTCTAGCGCCAATCCTGTTGGTGCAAAAATCCACCTGCGCCGGAGAAGCTGGAGTCGAGGGAGTCACGGTCACCGTCGGGACCTGCAAAAGAAGTCTCAACCGGAGGTGGGGTTGCTCTGGCAAGATCCTCCGACGCTCAAGTCAGTTCTCTGCCTCAACAAGAATGGAGTGCTCGAACGGAAATTTAGCAGAGTTTTGAGATAAAATGGAGCTTATAGAATAACGTATCTGGGGTTCCCTTTTTATAGACAAAGGGGGCAATAAATTGACAGTGACGCCTGTAACCGTCTGGTCGTGGGCCGCCCAGAGTCAGGAGGAATTTATTGCGGAGGGTAGTAGAGCGGGATCGTGGCTATCACTGTGGCTCGCCATGTGGAATCAGTTACGGGGAGTGGAGCGACGTCCGCTGTCGTGACTTGTCAGGGAGTGATGAAATCGCACAGAATCCGTCGCAGGGAGTGGAGCAGAATCGTGGCCGTTAATATGGCCTGTCAGGAAGTAATGGAGCTACGCAGGGTTCGCCGCAGGGAGTGGAGCAGAATCATGGCCGTTAATACGGCCTGTCAGGGAGTAATGGAGCTACGCAGGGTCCGTCGTGGAGAGTGGAGCAGAATCATGGCCGTTAATACGGCCTGTCAGGGGGTCCAGACTTATCGGCCGAAGTTCGGTTGGAGTCGATAGCGAGGTCTGGTACCTGCAGGAGCTTGGGCGAGGTCTTCTTGCAGTCGGAATAGGAGATGGAGTCTGACTCTCGTAGAGGTCCGGACGTAGTCTACATGCAGTTGGGGTCGTAGGCAGAGTCTGACTCCTGTAGGAGTCCAGGCGGAGTCTTCCCTGCAGCAGAAGTTGTGGACGGAGCCCGACTCTCGTAGGGGTCCAGGCGGAGTCTTACCAGCAGTAGGAGTCAGGTGCAAAGTCCGGCTCCCGTAGGAGTCCGGACAGAGCTTATCAGCAGTTGAAGTTGGTGACGGAGCCCGGCTCCCATAGGAGTCCGGGCGAAGCCTTCCTGCAATTGAAATCAAAGGCGAAGTTCGGCTCCCGTAGGAGTCCGGACAAGGCTTACCAGCAGTAGAAATTGGCGATGGGGCCCAGCTCCCATAGGAGTTCGGGCGGAGCCTTCCTGCAATTGAAATCAAACGCGAAGTTCAGCTCCCGTAGGAGTCCGGACAAGGCTTACCAGCAGTAGAAGACAGGAGCGGAGTCCGGCTCCCGTAGGAGTCCGGACAGAGCTTATCAGCAGTTGAAGTCGGTGATGGAGCCCGGCTCCCATAGGAGTCCGGGCGGAGCCTTCCTGTAATTGAAATCAAAGGCGAAGTTCGGCTCCCGTAGGAGTTCGGGCAAGGCTTACCAGTAGTAGAAGTTGGCGACGGGGCCCTTATCCCGTAGGAGTCCGGGCGGAGCCTTCCTGCAATTAAAATCAAAGGCGAAGTTCGGCTCCCGTAGGAGTCCGGACAAAGCTTACCAGCAGTAGAAGTCAGGTGCGGAGTCCGGCTCCCGTAGGAGTCCGGACAGAGCTTATCAGCAGTTGAAGTCGGTGATGGAGCCCGGCTCCCATAGGAGTCCGGGCGGAGCCTTCCTGCAATTGAAATCAAAGGTGAAGTTCGGCTCCCGTAGGAGTCCAGACAAGGCTTACCAGCAGTAGAAGTCAGGTGCGGAGTCTGGCTCCCGTAGGAGTCCAGACAGAGCTTATCAGCAGTTGAAGTCGGTGACGGAGCCCGGCTCCCATAGGAGTCCGGGCGGAGCCTTCCTGCAATTGAAATCAAAGGCGAAGTTTGGCTCCCGTAGGAGTCCGGACAAGGCTTACCAGCAGTAGAAGTCAGGTGCGGAGTCCGGCTCCCGTAGGAGTCCGGACAGAGCTTATCGGCAGTTGAAGTCGGTGACGGAGCCCGGCTCCCATAGGAGTCCGGACGGAGCCTTCCTGCAATTGAAATCAAAGGCGAAGTTCGGCTCCCGTAGGAGTCCGGGCAAGGCTTACCAGCAGTAGAAGTTGGCGACGGGGCCCGACTCCCGTAGGAGTCCGGGCGGAGCCTTCCTGCAATTGAAATCAAAGGCGAAGTTCGGCTCCCATAGGAGTCCGGACAAGGCTTACCAGCAGTAGAAGTCAGGTGCGGAGTCTGGCTCCCGTAGGAGTCCGGACAGAGCTTATCAATAGTTGACGTCGGTGACGGAGCCCGGCTCCCATAGGAGTCCGGGCGGAGCCTTCCTGCAATTGAAATCAAAGGCAAAGTTTGGCTCCTGTAGGAGTCCGGACAAGGCTTACCAGCAGTAGAAGTCAGGTGCGGAGTCTGGCTCCCGTAGGAGTCCGGACAGAGCTTATCGGCAGTTAAAGTCGGTGACAGAGCCCGGCTCCTATAGGAGTCCGGGCGGAGCCTTCCTGCAATTGAAATCAAAGGCGAAGTTTGGCTCCCGTAGGAGTCCGGATAAGGCTTACCAGCAGTGAAAGTCAGGTGCGGAGTCTGGCTCCCGTAGGAGTCCGGACAGAGCTTATCGGCAGTTGAAGTCGGTGACGGAGCCTGGCTCCCATAGGAGTCCGGGCGGAGCCTTCCTGCAATTGAAATCAAAGGCGAAGTTCTGCTCCCGTAGGAGTCCGGACAAGGCTTACCAGCAGTAGAAGTTGGCGACGGGGCCCGACTTCCGTAGGAGTCCGGGCGGAGCCTTCCTGCAATTGAAATCAAAGGCGAAGTTCGGCTCCCATAGGAGTTCGGACAAGGCTTACCAGCAGTAGAAGTCAGGTGCGGAGTCCGGCTCCCGTAGGAGTCCGGACAAAGCTTATCAGAAGTTGAAGTCGGTGACGGAGCCCGACTCCCATAGGAGTCTGGGCAGAGCCTTCCTGCAATTGAAATCAAAGGCGAAGTTCGGCTCCCGTAGGAGTTCGAACAAGGCTTACCAGCAGTAGAAGTCAGGTGTGGAGTCTGGCTCCCGTAGGAGTCCGGACAGAGCTATCGGCAGTTGAAGTCGGTGATGGAGCCCGGCTCCCATAGGAGTCCGGGAGGAGCCTTCCTACAATTGAAATCAAAGGCAAAGTTCGGCTCCCGTAGGAGTCCGAACAAGGCTTACCAGCATTGGAAGTCAGGTGCGGAGTCCGGCTCCCGTAGGAGTCCGGACAGATCTTATCGACAGTTGAAGTCGGTGACGGAGCCCGGCTCCCATAGGAGTCCGGGCGGAGCCTTCCTGCAATTGAAATCAAAGGCGAAGTTCGGCTCCCGTAGGAGTCCGGGCGGAGCGACGGGAGTTCACCAACAGTAGTCAAAATTCGGAAGAGACTTGCAAGGGTCGATCCCGTCGAGAACTTCAGCCGAGGATATTTTATACCCAACATACATCATGCTATGTACTCGACCTGATATTACTCTTGTTGTGAGTATCACGAGCAGGTATCAGTCAAATCCAGATGAAGAGTACTGGATAGCTATGAAGAATATTCTTAAGTACTTAAGAAGGACTAAGAATTTGTTCTTGATCTTTGGAGGTGATTCTGAGTTGCAAGTCGAGGGGTATACTGATTCAGACTTCATGTCTGATCCTGATGATAGAAAGTCTACGTCAGGATACATGTTCATTTGCAATAGTGGCACAGTTAACTAGAAGAGTTTCAAGCAACCCATCATAGCAGATTCGAGCATGGAGGCTAAGTATGTCGATGCTTCGAATGCTGCAAAAGAAGGCTTCTGGTTCCAAAAGTTCATCGCAAAACTTAGGATTATGACATCGGATGCCATACTATTGTACTGTGACAACAATGGAGCCATAGCACTTGCTAAGGAGCCAAGGTCTCATTAAAAATCTAAGCACATCGAGCGGCGGTTTCATATCATATGTGACTACCTCGAAAAGAAATATATCGAGATGCGAAGAGTAGACTCTGCGGACAACATGGCAGACTCGCTAACTAAGCAGTTGAGTCAGCTAAAAATGGAAGTCCAACTTGAGAAGATAGGACTTAGATTAATAGCTAATTGACTTTAGTCTAAGTGAGAGATTGTTAGATGTATGTCCTAGAAGCCAATATGGCTGGCACATTGTAATAAATCTAGGATAAAAGTTTATACTTAATACATTGATATAATCAATAAAAGGATAAGTTTATTTTTTATTCAAGTATGATGTGTCCTTGAATCATCCATAGAATTAGTTTCGATACATATTAGAGATATATATTTAATTCTCAAATGCTCCCGATCATAGGATTATCATGAGAACAGTGATAGATCTGGATAGACTGGTGCACAAATTACTTTCTTTGAGATAGATGAGTCTCTAATCTACTGTGTAGAGATACAGGATGATGAGTGCGGGTAGTTGTTCGAAAATAACTAGTATTGAGCATGACCATACGAGAGATCATTTGGATTTTTATTTGATCGTCAGTGATTGTCTCAATGCTGTAGTTGTGTGACTAGTCTTTTGACTTAAGATGGTACTGCTACTCGTAGTGAGACTGCTGGAGTTTGACTGACATATAAACATGGGTCTTAATGAGCCCTTATAGTAGATGTTGGCAACAGTTGGTCCACTGTAGGAGTGGGGTGCATATCAAGATAGGAACTATCGATCTTGATAGAGAGGAGTGGTCCTATGAGATTTGAGAGGTTAAGTCCAAGAGTCTGTGGCCATAGCAATGTGATTGATGAAAAAGAATTTTCATAGGAATCATAACTGGACTTGAGCTAATTGAATCTATCATATGACTGATGCTGAAGTTTGACGATTTATCCATGACCTGCCATCTAGTTGGGACTCACGATAGAGAGACTAAATCATACGTTAACTACACCTAGAGATTTATTTTAGTTCTACTGGATTGCCACTACATACTGCTAGATGTCACTAGTAGATTGTGAGAGCTCACTAGGATTGTTCTGGATCGACAATCCTTGCTAAGTTAGAGTAAAATTATTTTGACCCATTAAAAAGAGTTTCGATGATACGATTGAAGGAACCAGATCTAGGATTTCAGGGTTAGATCTTGAAACTTTTTTAAGATCAGATAGCGGAAGAATAAAATAAATCAAAATTTATTTTATAAAATTAGAGAATCTCTAGATCTAAGATCTTATTACATGATTATTATATGGCATTAAATCAGAAATTAAAATACAAAGAGCAAGAACTACATGTTGATCATATCAACATGTTTCTATACTACATCTAATGTATGTAAAATATAATAGATCAGATCTATTACCTTGCAAGTTAGACGTTCTAACTTTGCTGATCCAGGCTTGAGGATGATGTTGTGAGCCGCACACACGTCTAGCCTCTAAGAGTCATCCATATGAGCCCACGAATCACGATCAGAAGTCCTGATCCAGGAAATCAGCACAGTATGCTAGTACTGTGCTGATCCTTCTTCGATAGTCGATCAGATATCTCTTTCTTCTTGATTTGGACTCTTCCAAAGATGAGAAGTAGGAGAAAAAATTTTAGACGTGAGATACTCTCAGAAAACTCACAGATGGAGGAAGGGAATAGGTGAACACAGCAACCCTAGAAGAAGACCCTCTTCTTCTTCTTTTTGCTTTAACCCAAACACTTAGTTTTGTGTCTATTATATCTCCATGCCCCAAAACTCTTTCTCTTTGATTTTCATATGCCCCAAAGGTCACTCAATGCTCTATAATTCATGAAAATTTCAAGAAGAAATTTGTCTTAAATAATGAGATATGAAGAATCTTTTTCTAGGTCAAATACCTAGTCAAGGAAAATCCAAACAGGGCAAGACAAGTGGTGCCCAACTCTTGGGCACCCCCTCCTTTTTCTTTTGCCATGGACCATCAACAAAGAGTGCACAATATGTGCCATAAAATTCACAAAAATCTCAAAAAAAATTTAGATAAAATCAGTGCCATAAGGAAAGAGTTTTGGTTTCCTAAAATTCTATCTCATAGAATTTGAAATCCAAACTAATTCCTACTTTAACTTGGTCCACAACCACATTCTATATAAGAAAAAAAGAGTGAAAAACTTTGGACATGAATGAAGGCCTAGGAGAGAAGGTTTTGTCGCACAAAATAAGAGAGAGTGGGCATGGGGGGCTAAGGTGGCGCAAGGTGGAATCCTAGTCTTACTAAGATTCAATCTATGACTTGTTCAAATTTGATTTCTCAAACCAAATCAAACCAAAACTAAATCAACCCAATTAAAATAGGTCTTAATCCAATTAAAAATTTAATTTAATCAGATTAAATTTGATTTAAATTTGATTTAATTTTTTAATCAAATTAGAAATTAGGTTGACCCAAGTCCTAATTGAACTAGGACTAGTTTTTTCTTGCACTTAGCTTATCCAATAAACCAATTGGACTTGATCCAATCAAGCCCAAACCAAATCTAATTAAATTATATTTAATTAAACTTAATCTCAGCCTATTGACTTAATCAAATTAAGCTAATTAGCAATCAAATTGCTAATCGATCCTCCCGCAACACTTGCACTAGGTTAAATGTCAATCGTATTGATCATTTAACCCTAGAACGATTCTTAATCATTGATCAACCATCCGATCGGATCATGAACTCTAATGTGTGTGACCTCATAGGTTCAAATATAAATCTATAACACAGAAATAAATTTCTGTACCAATCAAAGTGATCATCTAGCAATGGTACCCGACGGTCGGATAGGTCGAATGTGTAGAACAACATCTTTAGAACCCATGCGGATATAGTTTCCATATAATTCATCCCCTTGACCAAAATGCTCATAAGACACCTCAGTGTTCAACTGTCAACTTTGATCAGATTATCCACATTGTATTTCAAAATATCAAATCCATCTGATGGATTACTCTGGCCAAGGTTTTGCTAAATTGAAATACAGCGACTCATTCTTCTCCAACTTTTGGGGTGGTCAATCCCATCTTGATCACACTCCTACTTTGCAAGTATTTGATTATGCCTAGAAGCCTTCTGTCATTGAATTAAAAATTCAGTTAGTCCAGTACCAAAGCACAGTGAGTTGCTTGCAAGTCACTGAGGCAATTTCAGGTCTAAGGGACACTTATACCTATATCCCATCAGAGACATTCTCGACAGCAAAATGCTCTGGAGTTGGTTATATTCAATGATGATTTACACTTACATCTCACCTGTATGCCATACCAGTGTCTCCATACTCCTTGGTTAAGAGGATAACCAACCCATATGGCCTATAGCGACCTATGCTTGATAGAAGCTGTCATCCTTATTAATAGCCTATCATTTAGTCATGAATAGTTTTAAGGACTAATTGATAAATTCTCTCTTTATCGAATCTAAATAGTCCTTAGGACTTCATCACAACAACGGAGTTCATTAGAAGATGAAAACTTGTAAAGAAAATATCAAAAATATATTTTATTTGTTAACAAATCAATTACAATACAAGGTTGCTCAATCGTGAACAGGTTGATGATTGGCTTTTGGGATATATTTTTCAACAGCTCCCACTTGTCCTAAAGTCACTCGGCACGGTATCTAATACCCATCTTCGACTTGTGGTTGTCGAACTCCTTTATCACCAGGACTTTAGTGAAGGGGTCGGTCAGATTTTCCTGTCCATCAATCTTCTGAAGGTCGACGTCACCTCAATCCACGATCTCTCGAATCATGTGGAAGCGATGCAAAATGTTCTTCATCCGCTGGTGTGCTTTGGGTTCCTTCGCCTGAGCTATGGCACCAGTGTTGTCATAGTAGAGCAGGACATGACCATCGAGGGAGGGTGCTACTCTGAGCTCGGTGATGAATTTTCTCAACCACACAGCTTCCTTCGAGCATCCGATGCTGCGATGTACTCCACCTCACAAACAGAGTCTACTAGTATGCTACTTAGAACTCTTCCAACAGATGACTCCACCATTCAGAGTAAAGATATAACCCGATACACTTCTATTGTCATCATGGTCAGATTGAAAGTTGGAGTCTGTGAACCTCACAAGTTTCAGATCTGACTCGCTATAAACCAACCATTGGTCCTTAATATTTCTCAAATACTTAAGGATGGCTTTAACCACTTTTCAATAATTTTCTCCAGGATCAGATTGGTATCTACTCACTACTCCTAGTGAGTATGTCACATCTGGCCTTGTACATGTCATGGTGTACATGATAGATCTCACGATCGAAGCATATGAGATTCTACTTATATGCTCTCTCTCTTCAAGAGTTATCGGACAATCCTTCTTATAGAGAGAAATTCCATGGCATATCGGTAGATAGCCCTTCTTAGAATTCTCTATTGGAAAATATGTCCCAAAAGCCAATCGTCAAGCTGTTGATGGTTGAGCAACCAAGTATTGTAATTGATTTGTTAATAAATAAAATATATTTGGTATTTTCATCATAAGCTTTCATCTTCTAATGAACTCCATTGTTATGATGAAGTCCTTAGGACTATTTAGATTCGATAAAGAGAAGATTTATCGATTAGTCCTTAAAACTGTTCACGACCAAATGATAGGCTGTTAACAAGGACGACAGCTTCTATCGAGCATAGGTCGCTGTAGGCCATATGGGTTGATTGTCCTCTTAACCAATGAGTGTGGAGACACTGGTATGGCATATAGATGAGATGTAAAGATACATCATCATTGAACGTGACCAACTCCAGAGTATTCTACTGTCGAGAATGTTTCTGATGGAATATAGGTATAACTGTCCCTTAGACCTGAGATCGCCTCAGTGACTTGCAAGCAACTCACTGTGCTTTGGTACTGGACTTACTGAATTTCTAATTCAGTGACAGAAGGCTTCTGGGCATAGTGAAGTACTTGCAAAGTCAGAGTGTGATCGAGATAGGATTGACCACTCTAAGAGTTGGAGAAGAATGAGTCACTGTATTTCAATTTAGCAAAATCTTGGCCAGGGTAATCCATCAAATGGATTTGATATTTTGAAATACAATGTGGACAACCTGATCAGAGTTGACAGTTGAACTCTGAGTTATCCTATGATCATTTTGATCAAGGAGATGAATTATATGGAAACTATATCCACATGGGTTCTAAGGATGTTATTCTACACATTCGACCTATCCGATCGTCGGATACCATTGCTAGATGGTCACTTCAATTGATACAAAAATTTATTTTTATACTACCAGCTTAGGTTTAGACCTATGAGATTATATACATTAGAGTTCATGATCTGATCGGATGGTTGATCAATGATTAGAATCGTTCTAGGGTTAAATGATCAATACGATTGACATTTAACCTAGTGCAAGTGTTGCAGGAGGATCGATTAGCAATTCGATTGCTAATTGGCTTAATTTGATTAAGCCAATGACCTGAGATTAAGTCTAATTGAATATGATTTAATTAGATTTGGTTTGAGCTTGATTGGTTTAAGTCCAATTGGTTTATTGGATAAACCAAGTGCTGTGCAAGGAAAAAACTAGTCCTAGTTCAATTAGGACTTGAGTCAACCTAATTTCTAATTTGATTAAAAAATTAAATCAGATTTAAATCTAATTTAATCTGATTAAATTAGGTTTTTAATTGGGTTAAGATCTATTTTAATTATGTTGATCTAATTTTGGTTTGATTTGGTTTGAGAAACCAAATTAAAACAAGTCATAAGATAGAATCCTAGTAAGACTAAGATTCCACCTTGCGCCACATAAGCCCCCCCCCCCACGCCCTCTCTCTTATTCCATGCCAATCTCCTCTTATTTTTTGTGACAAAATCCCTCTCCCAGGTCTTTCCCATGTCCAAAAGGTTTCCTCTCTTCTTTCATCCATGGAAAGTGGTTGTGGATCAAATCAAAGTAGGAATAAGTTTGGATTTGAAATTCTATGAGATAGAGTTTTAGAAATCCAAACTCTTTCCTTTTTGCACCGAATTTATCCAGATTTTTTTTGAGATTTTTATGGATTTTAGGGCACATATTGTGCACCCTTTGATGGTGGTCCATGCACAAAAATAAGGAGGAGGCACCCAAGAGTTGGGCGCCCCTTATCTTGCCATGTTTGGATAAGCCTTGACTAGGTATTTGACCTAGATAAGGACTCTATCATATCTCTCTCTATAAAATGAGTTTCTTTATAAAATTTTTGATGAACATAGAAATTTGAGAGACCTTTGGGGCATCCAAAAATCAAAAAGAAAGACCTTTAGGTCGTGGATATATAATAGACACAAGACAGGGTGTCTAGGAGAGAGTAAAGAGAAGAAGAAGAGGGTCTTCTTTTAGGGTTGTTAGTTTCATCTCTTCCCTTCCTCCATCTTGAGTTTTTTGAGAGTGTCTCAGATCTAAAACTCCTCCTCATATTTTTTATTTTTGAAAGAGTTCAAATCAAGAAGAAGGAGGCACCTGATCAACCATCAAAGAAGGATCAGTGCAGTACTAGCATACTGTGCTGATTTCCTGAAGCAAGACTTCTGGTCGAGATTCGTGGGCTTGTATGGATGACTCCTAGAGACCGGATGCATGTGCAATTTGCAACATTATTTTCAAGCTCAGATTAGTAAGGTTAGAATGTCTAACTTGCAAGGTAATAGATCTAATCTATTGTTTAATACATACATTAGATGTAGTATAGAAACATGTTGATATGATCAACATGTCGTTCATGCTCTATATATTTTAATTTTTAATTTAATACTATATAATAATCATATAATAGAATCTTAAATCTAAAGACTTTCTAGTTTTAAAATATAAATTTTGATTTATTTTAGTCTTCCGCTGCCTGATCTTGAAAAAATTTCAAGATCTAACCCTAAAATCCTAGATCTAGTTCCTACAATTGGTATCAGAGCCCAGGTTGTTTATTACATGATTATTTATACATACTTAGATTATTTTTTAGATTAGATCTAATTTATAATCTGATTATTAAATTTAAAATTAAAATTTTAGATCAATCACGAACTGCAAGGTTGTCCTGCTGTAAGGTTTACCCCTTACAGTGCAAAGGTTGTCCTAGTTCATGTAGATCTATCTTTAATCATAAATTTGTTAGATATGATCTAGATTAAATTTATAATTTATTATATTTAAAAGATATTTAAATCTAAAATAAAATCTCTTTGTTAATAATTTTTGTGCAAAGAAATTATTTAAAGTTGAAATTATTTCCATTACATGAACCTGTTTAGATTAGATCTAAAGTAGTTTCATATTTATTTCACTTGCATCTTGATTATGAATCAAACATGCAATATGGTTGGTAGAATTATATTATAAAATTATTTTACAAATATAAAAATTATTTTCGAAAAGCTGAACTCAACCCTTAGCCCAAAACTTGATTAAGAATTAAGAGTTGTTTGATTAGGTTCTAGGATCATGAATTGAAGAACCTAAGACACAAACCATAACACATTGGGTTAATGGGTTAGTGAGAATTAGATCCATTAATTGGGTTAGACCTATGGTTAGATTAAAGATGGACTTAATTACAGAATTGACTAAATCTAATCAATTATTGTCTTAGATTAGGTCAAGGATTCTTTAGATCAATTACAATAGTTATAGTTGGTCAAGTCCATGTCTTTAACGAGAACCTAATGGACTTGATTCTTGGCTAAACGGTCTAGCACAAATTGTTAGGTTGATCTAATCGAAACTAATTAAACCAGTTGGTATCTAAGGTAAACCAGATCGGTGGTTTTTAATTGGGAGCCCGCTTATCTGGCCATTTTTTATGGTGTCTAAAGCAAGCTTTGGCCAACCCTCCTACTGATCGAACTTACCTGACCTCTTGGTGAAATTATATTTTGATCAGATCACTTGACTATTTGAGCTGATCCATGTCAGCTAGGTAAATTAGTGTGACTGATTTAGGTACTCCTAGACTAGCCCTTTTAATGATCTCCCTTAAGCTGACTTGGTGAAGCCAGTGGGAGGATCATGATAAGCTGGTTCATCTGACCTCATCTTCTAAATCATTTAAATCTTCTAAAATTATTAGGTCCTTAAAATGATAAAGTTATGAAGATAACGGAGTCATAGCCTCCCATTAAGGTATTTGATAATGAGTCCATTAACTCAATAATCATTGCAGACCCAAAGGCTTGGTGCTTGTTGACTAATGGAATTATCACTCATCATATGACGACTTGAAAGTGTCTCTCTAATGGTGGTTAGGTGAGCCAACCAAAGTTGGGCTTAATCATTTGTTGGTTAGATGCACTAAGTATGGTCATGTTAATGGTTGGACCTAATCAGATCCTTACAGTGGAGGCCAAAGTCTATTGATTAAATTTCTGGGATAAAATTAAAATTATTAAAAATTATTTAGAGAAATAATTGGTTATGAACCTATCCTTAGATGTACCTGGGTTGGCCAACCAAAGTTGGACTTGTGTGTAGTCTAAGTGGATTCTAGTACCCACTAAAGAATTAGGATAATTCCTCAAATTGGAGGTAGAGGCTACCAATTCGAATAAAATAGTGAGAAAATCTTTTGATTAAAGTCTAAATCTTTAGGTTTAATGAATCAATTACTAATTAGATTATGGTTTTCCTTTGTACAGATATGGCCACTTCCCTATCGCTCCGATCATTGTTGGACAATGATAAGTTGGTGGGACCCAACTTCGGTAGCTGGTACCGAAAGTTGAAGATAGTCCTGGAGCATGAACGGATCCTATATGTGATAATGGATCCTACACCTGAGGAGCCAGCTGCCAGTGCATGTGAAACAGTCAGAGACACTTACCAGAAGTAGCTTAGTGACCGGATCACGGTGCGCTGTATCATGCTGGCTGTCATGAGTGACGAGTTCAGTCGCAGATTCGAGACAGCTCAGCCAAAAGACTTGCTTCAAGTATTGGAGGATGCCTTTGGCACACCCGATGACGTGGAGAGGCATAAGACTAGTTGTGCTATCTTCAATGCCAAAATGCAAGATGGTGCCTCTGTCACTAATCATGTATTGTACCTGATCGAGCTGATGGAATGATTGAGCAAGCTCGGCTTTCCCTTGCATGAACAGCTTGGGAAGGATGCAATACTAAACTCACTGCCCAAGTCTTATCTCCTATTTCTCACTCATTATAGAATGACAAAGCCTGAAGTGAACCACCATGGGTTACTAGGATTGCTTCAGAACTTTGAGAAGGATCACCAACTCTACAAGGAGTCGGTGAACTTAGTGGGAGGTTCGTCTTCTGGTTCTTGACCCTTTAAGAAAGGAAAGAAGAACAAGAAGAAGAAAGTGAAGAAGGTACAGTTCAGGCTGGGAGATCAGTGTAGGGCCAGACCAGAAAGATCAAGCTCGATAAGAGTCGATTCTACTGGCAAGCATCCTAGATTAGATAGTGTGTCAGATATCTACTTATGGCACTGTAGGCTAGGTCATATAAATAAGAACAGAATAAACAGGTTGACTCAAAAGGGAATCTTCGAAGTCAGTGATTGTGAATCACTTCCAATCTGTGAGTCCTATCTTTTTGGTAAAATGACCAAGTCACCTTTTACTGAAAAATGTGAGAGAGCTACTGAGCTCTTGGGCCTAGTACATACTGATGTATGAGGGCCCATGAGCATAAGTGCTAGAGATGGATATTTCTACTTTATAACTTTTATGGATGATCTATCCAGATATAGATATGTCTATCTGATAAAACATAAGTCAGATTCATTTGAAATATTCAAATGATTCCGAAGTGAAGTAGAAAAATAAACTGGAAAGAGCATTAAAACTCTTCGATCTAATCGAGGAGAGGAATATCTTTCTAGTGAGTTTCTCACAAATCTAAAAGAGAATGAGATTCTCTCCCAATAGACTCCTCCAGGAACACCACAGCATAATGGTGTGTCTGAAAGGAGAAATCAGACTCTGTTAGACATAGTCCGATCCATGATGGATTTTGCCAGCTTACCGATATCCTTCTATGGATATGCACTCGAATCGGCCTGTTATCTGTTTGTTAAATAGGGTTCCAAGTAAGTCTGTAATTAAGACTCCATATGAGATATGGATAGGACGTAAGTCAGCACTTTCACACCTTAGGGTCTAGGGGTGCCCGACCTATGTCAAACGATTAGTCACAGATAAATTTGGACCTAGATCTGACAAATGTACATTCATAGGGTACCCCAAAGAGACCAAAGAATATTTTTTCTACCATGCTGATGAACAAAAGGTGTTCGTCAGTCTTAAGGCAATCTTTTTAGAAAAGGAGTTCCTTGGTGAAGGAACCGTTGCCTCTAAGGTTGAACTTGATGAAGTTCAATAGGTAGAAGGACCGACACCAATAGCTGAACCTGAGTCGGATATGATTAGATCATATTTGGAGCCCAATGTATCTGCACCATTAAGGTGATCCGGTAGAATACTGCATCAGCCGGACAGATATTATGATTTCTTATTTCGGGATGGTGATCCCATCGAACTCGATGAGAACGATGAGGATCTAATCACCTATATGGATGCAATGAAGAGATCTGATTCTGAGAAATGGCTTGAAGCCATGAAATCCGAAATAGAGTCCATGAAGGTCAACGATGTATGGACATTGGTTGACCCACCTGAAGGGGTTAAACCCATTGAGTGTAAATGGGTGTTCAAAAAGAAAAGGGGTGCAGACGGAAAGGTGGAGACCTATAAAGCCCGTCTGATTGCCAAGGGATATTGTCAACATTATAGTATTGACTATGATGAGATATTTTTTTCTATGGCAATGCTCAAATCCATTCGGATAATGCTTGCAATAGCTGCCCATCTGGATTATGAGATCTGGCAAATGGATGTGAAGATAGCTTTCCTGAATGGAGAGCTGACCAAAGAGGTGTATATGATACAACTTGAGGGGTTTACATCTACAAATGATCCAAGGTGTGCAAGCTTCAAAGATCCATTTATGGATTGAAACAAGCTTCTCGGAGTTGGAACATACATTTTGATAATATGATCAAAACGTATGGCTTCGTTAAGAATGGAGAAGAGCCCTGCATCTATAAATGGGCAAATGGTCCAGTTGTGGTATTCTTTATTTTGTACGTGGATGACATTCTCTTAATTAGGAATGACATCCCCGCACTACAGGGAATAAAAGTTTGATTGTCATCGCAGTTCTCTATGAAGGACTTGGGTGAAGCATCCTACATTCTAGGGATGAAGATCTATAGAGATAGATCTAAAAAGATGCTTGGGTTATCCCAGTCCACGTACATAGACACTATGCTGAAGAGGTTCAGCATGGAGAATTTCAAGAAGAGCTATCTACCGATAGGCCATGAAATTTTTTTCTCTAAGAAGGATTGTCCGACAACTCCTGAAGAGAGAGAGCGTATGAGTAGAGTCTCATATACTTCGATCGTGGGATCTATCATATATGCCATGATATGTACAAGACCAGATGTGGCATACTCACTAGGAGTAGTGAGTAGATACCAATCTGATCTTAGAGAAAATCACTGAAAAGTGGTTAAAGCCATCCTTAAGTATTTGAGAAATACTAAGGACCAATGGTTGGTTTATGGCGAGTCAGATCTAAAACTTGTAGGGTTCACAGACTCCAGCTTTCAATCTGACCATGATGGCAGCAGAAGCATGTCGGGTTATATCTTTACTCTGAATGGTGGAGCCATCTACTGGAAGAGTTTCAAGCAGCATACTGTGGCAGACTCTGTTTGTGAAGCGGAGTACATTGCAACATCGGATGCTGTGAAGGAAGCTGTATGGCTGAGAAAATTCATCACCGAGCTCGGAGTAGCACCCTCCCTCGATGGTCCAATCCTGTCCTATGGCGACAGCACTGGTGCCATAGCTTAGGTGAAGGAACCCAAAGCACACCAACGGACGAAGCACATTTTGCACCACTTTTACCTGGTCCGAAAGATTGTGGATCGAGGTGACGTCGACCTTCAGAAGATTGACGGAAAAGAGAATCTGGTCGACCCCTTCACTAAAGCCCTAGCAATAAAGGAGTTTGACAACCACAAGTCGAAGATGGGCATTAGATACTATGCCAAGTGGCTTTAGGATAAGTGGGAGTTGTTGAAAAATATGTCCCAAAAGCCAATCGTCAAGCTGTTGACAGTTGAGCAACCAAATATTGTAATTGATTTGTTAATAAATAAAATATATTTGACATTTTCATCATAAGCTTTCATCTTCTAATGAACTCCGTTGTTATGATGAAGTTCTTAGGACTATTTAGATTCGATAAAGAGAGAATTTATCGATTAGTCCTTAAAACTATTCATGATCAAATGATAGGCTGTTAATTAGGATGACAGCTTCTATCAAGCATAGGTCGCTATAGGCCATATGGGTTGGTTGTCCTCTTAACTAAGGAGTGTGGAGACACTGGTATGGTATACAGTTGAGATGTAAGGGTACATCATCATTGAACGTGACCAACTCCAGAGCATTCTACTGTCGAGAATGTCTCTGATGGGATATAGGTATAAGTGTCTCTTAGACCTGAGATCGCCTCAGTGACTTGCAAGCAACTCACTGTGCTTTGGTACTGGACTAACTGAATTTCTAATTCAGTGACGAAAGGCTTCTGGGCATAGTCAAATACTTGCAAAGTCAGAGTGTGATCGAGATGAGATTAACCACTCTAAAAGTTGAAGAAGAATGAGTCACTGTATTTCAATTTAGCAAAATCTTGGCCAGGGTAATCCATCAGATGAATTTGATATTTTGAAATACAATGTGGACAACCTGATCAGAGTTGACAGTTAAACTCTGAGGTGTCCTATGATCATTTTGGTCAAGGGGATGAATTATATGGAAACTATATCCGTATGGATTCTAAGGATGTTGTTCTACACATTCGACCAATCCGGTCGTCGGGTATCATTGCTAGATGGCCACTTCGATTGGTATAAAAATTTATTCCTATACTACCAGCTTAGGTTCGAACCTATGAGGTCATGCACATTAGAGTTCATGATCCGATCGGATGGTTGATCAACGATTAAGAATCGTTCTAGGGTTAAATGATCAATACGATTGACATTTAACCTAGTGCAAGTGTTGCAGGAGGATCGATTAGCAATTCGATTGCTAATTGGCTTAATTTGATTAAGCCAATGGATTGAGATTAAGTCTAATTGAATATGATTTAATTAAATTTAGTTTGGGCTTGATTGGATCAAGTCCAATTGATTTATTGGATAAGCTAAGTGCAAGAAAAAACTAGTCCTAGTTCAATTAGGACTTGGGTCAACCTAATTTCTAATTTGATTAGAAAATTAAATCAGATTTAAATATAATTTAATCTAATTAAATTAAATTTGGATTAAAGACTATTTTAATTAGGTTGATCTAATTTTGGTTTGATTTGATTTGAGAATCAAATTAAAACAAGTCATAAGATAAAATCCTAGTAAGACTAGGATTCCACCTTGCGCCACATAACACCCCCCCCACGCCCTCTCTCTTATTCCATGCCAATCCCCTCTTATTTTGTGCAACAAAAGCCCTCTCCCAGGTCTTTCCCACGTCCAAAAGGTTTTTTCTCTTCTTTCATACATGGAAAGTGGTTGTGGATCAAATCAAAGTAGGAATAAGTTTGGATTTCAATTCTATGAGATGGAGTTTTAGAAATCCAAAACTCCTTCTTTTTTGCATCAAATTTATCCAAATTTTTTTTAAGATTTTTGTGACTTTTAGGGCACATATTGTGCATCCTTTTTTGGTGGTCCATGCATGAAAATTAGGAGGAGGCACCCACCCTTATCTTGCCATGTTTGGATAAGCCTTGATTAGGTATTTGACCTAGATAAACACTCTATCATATCTCTCTCTATAAAATGAGTTCTTCATAAAATTTTTGATGAACACAAGATTTGGAAGAACTTTGGGATATCCAAAATCATAGAGATAGACCTTTGGGTCGTGGAGATATATAGACATAAGACAGGGTGTTTAGGAGAGAGTAAAGAGAAGAAGAAGAGGGTCTTCTTCTAGGGTTTGTTAGTTTCATCTCTTTCCTTCCTCCATCTTGAGTTTTCTAAGAACGTCTCAGATCTGAAACTCCTCCTCCTACTTCTCATCTTTGGAAGAGTCCAATCGAGAAGAAGGAGGCACCTGATCAACCATCGAAGAAGGATCAGTGCAGTACTAGCATACTGTGCTGATTTCCTGAAGCAAGACTTCAGGTCGAGATTCGTGGGCTCGTGTGGATGATTCCTAGAGATCGGATGCATGTGCGGTTAGCAACATCATCCTCAAGCCTGGATCAGTAAGGTTAGAACATCTAACTTGCAAGGTAATATATCTGATCTATTATTTAATACATACATTAGATGTAGTATAGAAACATGTTGATATGATCAACATGTAGTTCATGCTCTATATATTTTAATTTTTGATTTAATGCTATGTAATAATCATATAATAAAATTTTAGATCTAAAAATTCTCTTATTTTAAAAAATAAATTTTAATTTATTTTAGTCTTCCGCTGTCTGATCTTGAAAAGTTTCAAGATCTAACCCTGAAACCCTAGATCTAGTTCCTACATTCTCCATACTAAACCTCTTCAGTATAGTGTCTATGTACGTGGATTGGGATAACCCAAGCATCCTTTTAGATCTATCCCTATAGATCTTCATCCCTAGGATGTAGGATGCTTCACCCAAGTCCTTCATGGAGAACTACGATGACAACCAAACTTTTATTCCCTGTAGTGCGGGGATGTCATTCCCGATTAAAAGAATGTCATCTACGTACAAGACAAGGAATACCACAACTGGACCATTTGCCCATTTATAGATGCAGGGCTCTTCTCCATTCTTACCGAAGCCATACGTTTTGATCACCTTATCAAAATGCATGTTCCAACTCTGATAAGCTTGCTTCAATCCATAAATG
>NC_025994.2:41181262-41233671 GCF_000442705.2 Elaeis guineensis
GATCTCTGAAGCTTGCATGCCTTAGACTCATCTGTGGATGTAAACCCCTCAGATTGTATCATATACACCTCTTCGTTAGCTCTCCATTCAGGAAAGCTGTCTTTACGTCCATCTGTCAGATCTCATAATCCAGATGGACAGCTATTGCAAGCATTATCTGAATGGATTTGAGCATTGCCATAGGAGAGAACGTCTCGTTATAGTCAATACCATAATGTTGACGATACCCCTTGGCAACCAGACGAACTTTATAGGTCTCCATCTTTTCGTCTGCACCCCTCTTCCTTTTGAAGACCCATTTACACCCAATGGGTTTAACCCCTTCAGGTGGGTCAACCAATGTCCATACATCATTGACCTTCATCGACTCCATTTCGGATTTCATGGCTTCAAGCCATTTCTCAAAATCAGATCTCTACATTACATCCATATAGGTGATCGGATCCTCATCGTTCTCATCGAGTTCGATGGGATCATCATCTCGGATCAAAAAATCGTAGTATCTGTCCGACTGATGCGGTACTCTACCAGATCACCTTAATGGTGTAGGTACATTGGGCCTGGATCTGATCTAATCAAATCCGACTCAGGTTCAGCTATTGGTGTCGGTCCTTCTACCTGTTGAACTTCATCAAGTTCAACCTTAAAGGCAACGGTTCCTTCACCAAGGAACTCCTTTTCTAAAAAGATTGCCTTAAGGCTGATGAACACCTTTTGTTCATCAGCATGATAGAAAAAATATCTTTTGGTCTCCTTGGGGTACCCTATGAATGTGTATTTGTCAGACTTAGGTTTAAGTTTATCTGTAACTAACCATTTGACATAGGCTGGACACCCCCAGACCCTAAGGTATGAAAGTGCTGGCTTACGTCCTGTCCATATCTCATATGGAGTCTTAATTACAGACTTACTTGAAATCCTATTTAATAGATAATAGATCGATTCGAATGCATATCCCCAAAGGATATCGACAAGCTAGCAAAACCCATCATGGATCGGATCATGTCTAACAGAGTCTGATTTCTTCTTTTAGACACACCATTATGCTGTGGTATTTCTGGAGGAGTCCATTGGGAGGGAATCCCATTCTCTCCAAGATATGTGAGAAACTCATCAGAAAGGTATTCTCCTCCTTGGTCAGACCGAAGAGTTTTAATACTCTTCCCAGTTTTTTTTCTACTTCACTTCAGAATCGTTTAAATATTTCAAATGAATCTGACTTATGTTTCATCAGATAGACATATCTATATTTGGATAGATCATCCGTGAAAGTGATGAAGTAGAAATATCCACCTCTAGCACTTGTGCTCATGGGCCAGCATACATCAGTATGTACTAGGCCCAAGAGCTCAGTAGCTCTCTCACCTTTTTCAGTAAAAGGTGACTTGGTCATTTTACCAAGAAGACAAGACTCACAGGTTGGAAGTGATTCACAATCACTGACTTCGACGATTCCCTCTTGAGTCAATCTGTTTATCCTGTTCTTGTTTATATGACCTAGCCTATAGTACCATAAGTAGATATCTGATACACTATCTAATCTATGGTGCTTGCCAGTAGAATAGATTACGTTAACAGATTGTGATAACATATACACACCATTGTTCAAATGTCTACAAAAAATAGTAACACCATTCATAATAATATTACAAACTTATTTCTTTATTGAAATTTCATAATCATTTTTGGTCAGAAGGCTTACAGAAATAACATTTAAAAAAAAACTGAAACAGAAATGACAAGCATTAAGAACAACGGTATGGGACTCAAATATAAGTTTCAAGATTCTTAATGCTAGAACTGGTCTTCCATCTCCAACGTTCAGGAACCTCTCTCCTTGCTCGAATCTTTTACTGACCTGCAACCCCTGCAATGAATTGCAAATATGGTAAGGGCTACCGGTATCCAATACCCGATCAGTTATATCATAAATAGAGAAATTACAAGGAGTTATCATATAAATACCTTGCCCAGCAATAGCTTGCTTCTTTCTCTACCTGTTCGGATCTAGGGAGGCAATGTACTGAGGACAGTTCCTCTTCCAGTGCCCCCGCTTCTTGCAAAAGAAGCATTCAGCTTGACTCTTGTCGGACTTGATCATTCTGGTCTGGCCCTATACTTTTCGGTTTGGCCCTGCACTGATGTCCCGCCTGAACTTGCACCTTCTTCACTTTTTTTTTTTGTTCTTCTTCCCTTTCTCAAAGAGTCGAAAACCAGAAGATGAACCTCCCACTAAGTTCACTGACTCCTTGTGGAGTTGGTGATCCTTCTCAAAGTTCTGAAGCAACCTCAGTAACCCATGATAGTTTACTTCAGGCTTTGTCATTCTATAATGAGTGAGGAATGGGAGATAAGACATAGGTAGCGAGTTCAGTATTGCATCTTTCCCAAGCTACTCATGAAAGGGAAAGCCGAGCTTGCTCAAACGCTCCATCAGCTCGATCATGTACAATATATGATCAGTGACAGAGGTACCATCCTGCATTTTGGCATTGAAGATGGCACAACTAGTCTTGTGCCTCTCCACGTCATCGGGTGTGCCAAAGCTAGAGTCTATGAACCCCGACACGCTTCTGCTGTCATCATGGTCAGATTGAAAGCTAGAGTCTATGAACCCCACAAGTTTCAGATCTGACTTGCCATAAACCAACCATTGATTTTTAGTATTTCTCAAATACTTAAGGATGGCTTTAACCACTTTTCATTGATTTTCTCCAGGATCAGATTGGTATCTACTCACTACTCCTAGTAAGTATGCCATATCTGGTCTTGTACATGTCATGATATACAAGATAGATCCCATGGCTGAAGCATATGGGACTCTACTCATACGCTCTCTCTCTTCAGGAGTTGTCGGACAATCCTTCTTAGAGAAAAAATTTCATGGCCTATTGGTAGATAGCCCTTCTTGAAATTCTCCATGCTGAACCTCTTCAGCACAGTGTTTATGTACATGGACTGGGATAACCCAAGCATCCTTTTAGATCTATCCCTATAGATCTTCATCCCTAGGATGTAGGATGTTTCATCCAAGTCCTTCATGGAGAACTGTGATGACAACCAAACTTTTATTCCTTGTAATATGGGGATGTCATTTCCGATTAAGAGAATGTCATCCACGTACAAGACAAGGAATACCACAACTGAACCATTTGCCCATTTATAGATACAGGGCTCTTCTCCATTCTTAATGAAGCCATACGTTTTGATCACCTTATCAAAATACATGTTCCAACTCCGAGAAGCTTGCTTCAATCCATAAATGGATCTCTGAAGCTTGCACACCTTGGACTCATCTGTGGATGTAAATCCCTCAGGTTGTATCATATACACCTCTTCGGTCAGCTCTCCATTCAGGAAAGCTGTCTTTACATCCATCTGCCAGATCTCATAATCCAGATGGGCAGCTATTGCAAGCATTATCCGAATGGATTTGAGCGTTACCACAGGAGAAAATATCTCGTCATAGTCAATACCATAACATTGACGATACCCCTTGGCGACCAGATGGGCTTTATAGGTCTCCACCTTTTCGTCTGTGCCCCTCTTCCTTTTGAAGACCCATTTACACCCAATGGATTTAACCCCTTCAGGTGGGTCAACCAATGTCCATACATCGTTGACCTTCATGACTCCATTTCGGATTTCATGACTTCAAGCCATTTCTCGGAATCAAGTCTCTGCATTGCATCCATATAGGTGATCGGATCCTCATTATTCTCATCAAGTTCGATGGGATCACCATCCCGAACCAAGAAACCATAGTATCTATCCGGCTGACACGGTACTCTATCGGATCGTCTTAATGGTGCAGGTACATTGGGCTCCAGATCTGATCTAATCATATCCGACTCAGGTTCAGCTATTGGTGTCGGTCCTTCTACCTGTTGAACTTCATCAAGTTCAACCTTAGAGGCAACGGTTCCTTCACCAAGGAACTCTTTTTCTAAAAAAAATTATCTTAAGGCTGACGAACACCTTTTGTTCATCAGCATGGTAGAAAAAATATCCTTTTGTCTCTTTGGGGTACCCTATGAATGAGCATTTGTCAGACCTAGGTCCAAGTTTGTCTATGACTAATCGTTTGACATAGGCCGGGCACCCCCAGACCCTAAGGTGTGAAAGTGCTGGCTTACATCCTGTCCATATCTCATATGGAATCTTAATTACAGACTTACTTGAAATCCTATTTAAGATAACAGGCCGATTCGAGTGCATATCCCCAGAAGGATATCGGCAAGCTAGCAAAACCCATCATGGATCGGACCATGTCTAACAGAGTCCGATTCCTCCTTTCAAACACACCATTATGCTATGGTGTTCCTGGAGGAGTCCATTTGGAGAGAATCCCATTCTCTCCTAGATATGTGAGAAACTCACTAGAAAGGTATTCTCCTCCTCGGTCAGATCGAAAAGTTTTAATACTCTTCCAGTTTATTTTTCTACTTCACTTCAGAATTGTTTGAACATTTCAAATGAATCCGACTTATGTTTCATCAGATAGACATATCCATATCAGGATAGGTCATCCGTAAAAGTTATGAAGTAAAAATTCCACCTCTAGCACTGGTGCTCATGGGCCCGCATACATCAGTATGTACTAGGCCCAAGAGCTCAGTAGCTCTCTCACCTTTTCCAGTAAAAGATGACTTGGTCATTTTACTAAGAAGACAGGACTCACAGATTGGAAGTGATTCACAATCACTGACTTCGAGGATTTCCTCTTGAGTCAACCTGTTTATTCTGTTCTTGTTTATATGACCTAGCCTACAGTGCCATAAGTAGATATCTGACACACTATCTAATCTAGGGTGCTTGTCAGTAGAATAGACTCTTATCAGGCTTGATCTTTTTGGTCTGGCTCTGCACATATGTCCCAGCCTGAACTTGCACCTTCTTCACTTTCTTCTTCTTGTTCTTCTTCCCTTTCTTAAAGGGTCAAGAACCAGAAGACGAACCTTCCACTAAGTTCACCGAATCTTTGAGGAGTTGGTGATCCTTCTCAAAGTTCTGAAGCAACCCTAGTAACTCGTGGTAGTTTATTTCAGGCTTTGTCATTCTATAATAAGTGAGGAATGGGAGATAAGACTTGGGCAGCGAGTTCAGTATTGCATCTTTTAAGCTGCTCATGCAAGAGAAAGTCGAGCTTGCTCAATCGTTCCATTAGCTTGATCATGTACAATACATGATCAGTGATAGAGGCACCATCCCGCATTTTGGTGTTGAAGATGGCACAACTAGTCTTGTGCCTCTCCACGTCATCAGGTGTGCCAAAGGCATCCTCCAACACTTGAAGCATATCCTTTGGCTGAGCTATCTCGAATCTACGACTGAACTCGTCGCTCATGGCAGCCAGCATGATACAGCGCACCGTGGTCCGATCACAGAGCCACTTCTGGTAAGTGTCTCTGACTGTTCCACGTGCATTGGCAGCTGGCTCTTCAGGTGCAGGATCCATTATCACATATAGGATCCGTTCATGCTCTAGGACTATCTTCAACTTTCGATACCAGCTACCGAAGTTGGGTCCCACCAACTTATCATTGTCCAATAATGATCGGAGTGATAGGGAAGTGGCCATATTTGCATAAAGGAGAACCATAACCTAATTAGTAATTGATTCATTAAACCTAAAGATTTGGACTTTAATCAAAAGATTTCTCCCACTATTTTATTCGAATTGGTAGCCTCTACCTCCAATTCGAGAATTACCCTAATTTCTTAGTGGGTAGTAGATCCACTTAGATTGCACACAAGTCCAACTTTGGTTGGCCAATCCATGTACATCTAAGGGTAGGTTCATAACCAATTATTTCTCTAAATAATTTTTAGTAATTTTAATTTTATCCCAAAAACCTAATCAGTAGGCTTTGGCCTCCACTATAAGGATTCGGTTAGGTCCAACCATTAACATGATCATACTTGGTGTATCTAACCAACGAATGATTAAGCCCAACTTTGGTTGGCTCACCTAACCATCATTAGAGAGACACTTTCAAGTCGTCATATGATGAGTGATAATTCCATTATTCAACAAGCACCAGGCCTTTGGGTCTGCAATGATTATTGAGTTAATGGACTCATTATCAAATACCTTAATGGGAGGCTATGACTCAGTTATCTCCATAACTTTACCATTTTAAGGACCTAATAATTTTAGAGGATTTAAATAATTTAAAGGATGAGGTCAGATGAACCAGCTTATCATGATCCTCCCACTGGCTTCACCAAGTCAGCTTAAGGGAGACCATTAAAAGGGTTGGTCTAGGAGTACCTAAATCAGTCACACTGATTTACCTAGCTGACATGGGTCAGCTCGAATAGTCAAGTGATCCGATCAAAATATAATTTCACTAAGAGGCCAGGTAAGTTCAATCAATGGGAGGGTCTACCAAAGCTTGCCTTAGACACCATCAGAAATGGCCAGGTAAGCGGGCTCCCAATTAAAAATCACCGGTCTGGTTTACCTTAGACACCAACTGATTTAATTAGTTTCGATTAGATCAACCTAACAGTTCATGCTAGACCGCTTAGCCAAGAATTAATCCATTTGGTTCTCGTTAAAGACATGGACTTGACCAACTACAACTATTGTAATTGATCTAGAGAATCCTTGATCTAATCTAAGACAACAATTGATTAGATTTAGTCAATTCTCTAATTAAGTCCATCTTTAATCTAACCATAGGTCTAACCCAATTAATGAACCTAATTCTCACTAACCCATTAACCCAATGTGTTATGGTTTGTGTCTTAGGTTCTTCAATTCACAATTTAGAACCTAATCAAACAACTTCTTAATTCTTAATTAAGTTTTGGGCTGAGGGTTGGGTTCAACTTTTCAAAAAATAATTTTATATTTATAAAATTATTTTATAATATGATTCTACCAATCATATTGCATGTTTGATTCATAATCAAGATACAAGTGAAATAAATATGAAACTACTTTAGATCTAATCTAAACAGGTTCATGTAATTGAAACAATTTCAACTTTAAACAATTTCTTTGCACAAAAATTATTAACAAAGAGATTTTATTTCAGATTTAAACATCTTTTAAATTTAATAAATTATAAATTTTATCTAGATCATATCTAACAAATTTATGATTAAAGATAGATCTACACAAATTAGGACAATCTTTGCACTGTAAGGGGTAAGGTAACCTTACAGCAGGACAACCTTGCAGTTCGTGATTGATCCAAAATTTTAATTTTAGATTTAATAATCAGATTATAAATTAGATCTAATCTAAAAAATAATCTAAGCATGTAAAAATAATTATGTAATAAAGAACCTAGGCTCTGATACCAATTGTAGGAACCAAATCTAGGGTTTCAGGGTTAGATCTTGAAATTTTTTCAAGATCATACAGCGAAAGACTAAAATAAATTAAATTTTATTTTCTAAAATTAGAGAATCTCTAGATCTAAAATCTTATTATATGATTATTACATAGTATTAAATCAAAAATTAAAATGTATATATACAGCATGAACTACATGTTGATCATATTAACATGTTTCTATACTACATCTAATGTATATATTAAACAATAGATCAGATCTATTACCTTGCAAGTTAGATGTTCTAACCTTACTGATCCAGACTTGAGGATGATGTTAAAAGCCACACATGCATCCAGCCTCTAGGAGTCATCCACAGGAGCCCACGAATCTCAATCAGAAGTCCTGCTTCAGGAAATCAGCATAGTTTGCTAGTACTACGCTGATCCTTCTTTGATGGTTGATCATGTGCCTCTTTCTTCTTGATTTGGACTCTTCTAAAGAGAAAAAGTAGGAGAAGGAGTTTCATATCTGAGACACTCTTAGGAAACTCAAGATGGAGGGAGGAAAGATATGAAAACAAACAACCCTAGAAGAAGACCCTCTTCTTCTTCTCGTTTCTCTCTCTAGACACCCTAACTTGTGTCTATTATATATCCACAAACCAAAGGTATTTCTCTTTGATTTTTGGATGGCCTAAAGGTCTCTCCAATCTCTATCTTCTCTAAAAATTTCATGAAAAAACTCTTTTTATACAGAGAGATATGATAGAGTCCTTGTCTAGGTCAAATACCTAGTCAAGGCTTATCCAAACATGGCAAGATAAGGGATGCCCAACTTTTGAGCACCTCCTCCTTATTTTAGTGCATGGATCACCAGAAAAAGGTGCATAATATATACCCTAAAATCTATGAAAATTCTAAAAAAAGTTTGGATAAATTCGGTGCAAAATTGAAAGAGTTTTGGATTTCTAAAATTCTATCTCATAGAATTCAAAATCCAAACTTATTCCTCTTTGATTTGATCCAAACCACCTTCCATGTAAGAAAGAAGAGAGGAAACCTTTTGTGAACGTGGGAGAGACCTAGGAGAGGGCTTTTGTCACACAAAATAAGAGGAGATTGGTGTTGAATGAGAGAGAGGGCGTGGGAAAGGCTTATGTGGTGCAAGGTGGAATCCTAGTCTTACTAGGATTCTATCTTAAGACTTATTTTAATTTGGTTTCTCAAATCAAATCAAACCAAAATTAGATCAACCCAATTAAAATAGGTCTTAATCCAATTAAAAACTTAATTTAATCAAATTAAATTAGATTTAAATCTGATTTAATTTTTTAATCAAATTAGAAATTATATTGACCCAAGTCCTAGTTGAACTAGGACTAGTTTTTTCTTGCACTTGGCTTATCCAATAAACCAATTGGACTTGATCCAATCAAGTCCAAACTAAATTTAATTAAATTATATTTAATTAGACTTAATCTTAGCCCATTGGCTTAATCAAATTAAGTCAATTAGCAATCGAATTGCTAATCGATCCTCCTACAACACTTGCACTGGGTTAAATGTCAATCGTATTGATCATTTAATCCTAGAATGATTCTTAATCATTGATCAACCATCCGATCGGATCATGAACTCTAATGTGTGTGACCTCATAGGTCCGAATCTAAGTTGATAGTACAGAAATAAATTTTTATACCAATCGAAGTGACCATCTAGCAATGATACCCGATGACCGGATAGGTCGAATGTGTAGAACAACATCCTTAGAACCCATGCGGATATAGTTTTCATATAATTCATCCCCTTGACCAAAATGATCATAGGACACCCCAGAGTTCAACTGTCAACTCTGATTAGGTTATCCACATTGTATTTCAAAATATCAAATCCATCTGATGGATTACCCTGGCCAAGGTTTTGCTAAATTGAAATACAGCGACTCATTCTTCTCCAACTCTTGGAGTGGTCAATTCCATCTCGATCACACTCTGACTTCGCAAGTACTTGACTGTGCCCAAAAAGCTTCCATCCCTGAATTAGAAATTCAGTTAGTCCAGTACCAAAGCACAGTAAGTTGCTTGCAAGTCACTGAGGCGATCTCAGGTCTAAGAGACACTTATACTTATATCCCATCAGAGATATTCTCGATAGCAGAATACTCTGGAGTTGGTCACGTTCAATGATGATGTACCAGTACATCTCACCTGTATACCATACCAGTATCTTCACACTCTTTGATTAAGAGGACAACCAACCCATATGGCTTATAGTGACCTATGCTCAATAGAAGCTATCGTCCTTATTAACAGCCTATCATTTGGTCGTGAATTGTTTTAAGGACTAATCGATAAATCCTCTCTTTATCGAATCTAAATAGTCCTAAGGACTTCATCATAACAATGAAGTTCATTAGAAGATGAAAGCTTATGATAAAAATGCCAAATATATTTTATTTATTAACAAATCAATTACAATACTTGGTTGCTCAACCGTCAACAACTTGACGATTGGCTTTTTGGGACATATTTTCCAACAAGCCTATCATTTGATCGTGAACAATTTTAAGGACTAATCGATAAATCTTCTCTTTATCGAATCTAAATAATCCTAAGGACTTCATCACAACAATGGAGTTCATTAGAAGATGAAAACTTGTGATGAAAATGCCAAAAATATATTTTATTTATTAATAAATCAATTATAATACAAGGTTGCTCAACTATGAATAGGTTGATAATTGGCTTTTGGAACATATTTTCCAACAATGATGATAGAGATTATTGTATATCTCACTATCAGATAGAATTAAATCTATGGGGTCACACAACAAAGAAATTAGATCTGGAATAAGTAATTGAGCTAATGAAGTGTCAATTAGGTTTAGAAAAACCTATTGGGTTCATGGTAACCTTGCTAGCACATGATTGGACCCAATTTCTCTTTTCGTTGGGATTACTTATTTGATAAGATAATTCTAACTTAATTATTTACTAATAATCTACATGAATAAGATTCATGAAACTCCAATTATTGGGTGTCTAAGGTTATAGATCATATAAATTAAGGGTGTAAGTCCCTAATTAATTTTCTTGATAGTTATTCTTAGGCGCCACCTTGATTTGATCAAGTGGGGCGTGTCCATTGATTAGAAGGCCTTTAGTTCTCTTATGGGGTATCTCTTGGGTGTGTTTTGAGGTATCTAATTATGGGTGTAAGGGCTCTAATTGTTGGTGCCTAAAGGGTCTCCTAAAGTAAGTTGGATAACTTAAGTTAATAGAAAATCCAATGCAAGTAGGATTTGTATTATGAGATTGAATAGGATTCAATCCTCATGCCTATTTAAAGGAACCTCCCCTAAGGTCCTTAGAGCATCCAAACTAGCAGCCCCCACGCCCATAGAAGGTCTCCACACCCTCTCTTCCTCCCCCTTTCTTTTCTCTCTTGGGCATTCTACATGCCCCTTCTCTTGGGACGTGCGTCCCAAGGTATTTCATGCCCAAGGCTGTTGGGTGCCTCTTCCTTGCTGGTTTCTAGCATCTGATAGCAGTATATAGCAAGGAGAAACTCTAAAGAAGAGGAGAAGAAGAAGATCAAGAAAAGAGATCAAGTGTTAATCGTGATCTAGGATTGTTCAGATTCAACAAGCTGAATTTTTGGAGAAAAAAATTCAGATTGAAGAGGACTGTTCCAGACTGATCCTGAGTGGATACTTGTAGAAGTCAGACACGTGCGGCTAAGAAAGAACCTCTTCTCTTTCAGATCCAAATTTGAAGAAAAAGATTGCGAAACAGGTATGTGATTTGATCACAATTTAAATTTCAACATATATCAATTTCAGTATATGAGATAGATCCATATAGTTTTATGTTTTCACACATGTATAATTCAGATTAAAAGCATTTTATCTTGTTCTCTATTACAGTATTTAAAAAATAAAGTTTTGAAATACATATGCATACACCAAACCTCGAATTCCAACTGATGATGTACTTGGCTTTCATGATCGAATCTGCAATGATCGATTGCTTGAAATTCTTCTAGCTAATCTGTTGCTCCTAGATTGATTTTGATGATTACAAAACAGATTGAAGGGATACAAATAATTTTAAAATGAAAAAGTCCTTATGCTCTTCAAGGGCAAAATCATACTTTCACTAAAATCCTGATTTGATAGTATCATTTGATAAAACAAATGATTTGAAAACTATTGATGAAAATTTCATTATTTTTGGACTTATATTTTTGAAGTTATGAAGGTTTGAAGTGCATGAGTCGACTCATGAGTCAACTCATGGCACTGTGAGCTGATTGGCACGCAAAAATTCTCCTTGGCACGCTAGTTTTCTGGCTTGGCACGACCTGTGAGTCGACTCATGAGTCGACCCACAAGGCATGAGTCGACTCTTGAGTCGACCCCTGCTGATTTGAGCCAAGAATTTCCATAAATGCATTCTCTGGTAAATGCAACAGAAGTCGACTCATGAGTCGACTCTTGAAGCATGAGTCGACTCATGAGTCGACCCCTGCGACGGAAAATGTCAGCAACGGCTATTTTTTTGCCCATTTTAATTGCCTTTTATGCTTCCTAAAATTGCTCTAACGGCTCTTTATCTGCCTAAATTATTTTCTCTTGCTTCTAATGCTGTAAAATGCTTAAAATGATGAAAGAAATTACAGATTAAATAGAGATCAAACGTGAGATCAAATACAATAGAGAGGATCCGAAATCTGCACGAAAAAGCCTGAGATCAACGAGATAATTTGAGAGAAAAAGAAAAGAGGATCCAAAATCCACACGAGAGATTGTGAAAGAGATTCAAGAGCTTTCAAAGAGAGGATCTTTCAAGCCTATTGTTCAACCTTGATCTAGAGATCTTCCAAAGCTTTAAAGAGATCTTCAATCAACAATCAACCTCTTCTCAAGCATTCGTTCAAGCGTTCATCCACTTTGAGAAAATCCGAAAAGGGGTTCTTCATTTGAGTAAAGTTTTTATTGTTATATTCGCTCATTTAAGGAGCTGTTATTGTATTAATTTGTGCTCAAAATTTTTCTAACTCTTTGTGAGTTTTTGTTCTTGTTTTTGGAGGATTTCCAAAACAAGGAAAGGTTGATCCGAACCTGAAATCGGAGTATTTTGGATTTACTTGTACCTAGAAAACAAGTGATCTAGCTTGGGATAGCTAGTGTCGGAGTTTCCGACGTTTTGTATTCGGGTTGAATACAAAGTATAGTGGATTGAAATTCCCATGTAGGATCTTGGGGAGTGGATGTAGGTGCAAGGTTAGCACCGAACCACTATAAATCCTTGTGTTTGTGGTGTGCTTTATCGCTTCACTTTATTTCTTTATTATATTCTTACATTCCTGCTTTAGGTAATTAATATTGAATTAAAGTCTTTGTTTTGTTCTTCATAAGTAATCAGTTGGGCTTAAAATTTTTAGAAACCCAATTCACCCCCCCTCTTGGGTTGCATAGCTGGGCAACAAGTGGTATCAGAGCCGGTACTCTAGCCCTTCTTTGATCTAACAATCAAAGAGTCAAAGATCTATGGCAACCCATGTCGGTACTTCTCTAGCCGAGGGGCAATCTACAAACAGACCTCCACTTTTCAATGGGTCTAATTACACCTATTGGAAAGCTCGGATGAAGATATTCATACAAGCACTCGACTATGATATGTGGAGTATCATAGTGAACCGTCCTCACACACCCACCAAGATTATAGATGGTGAGGAGTCAACCAAACCCGAAAAAGAATGGGATGAGATTGACAAGAAATTGGCACAATTAAATGCCAAAGCCATGAATGTCCTTTATTGTGCACTAGATGCAAGTGAATTTAATCGCATTTCTACTTGTGCATCTGCTAAAAAAATATGGGATAGGTTAGAAGTAACCCATGAGGGAACAAATCAAGTAAAAGAGTCTAAAATAAACATGCTTGTACATAAATATGAATTGTTCAAAATAGAGCATGATGAGTCCATAACTGCTATGTTTACTCGTTTTACTGATATAATCAATGGTTTAAAGAGTCTTGGCAAATCTTATACTAACAGTGAACTTGTAAGGAAGATTCTCAGGTCACTGCCAAGAACTTGGGAAGCCAAGGTGACTGCCATCCAAGAAGCAAAGGACTTGAACACTCTACCTCTAGAAGAGCTTCTTGGATCCTTGATGACTCATGAACTTAGCATGAAGCAACATCAAGAGGATGAAGTCAAAAAGAAAAGAACCATTGCCCTCAAATCCACAACTTCGCCTGATTATGAAACGGATGACTCTGAAGATGAAGAACAGGATGAAGAGATGGCACTCATCACCCAGAAATTTAAGAAGTTTCTAAGAAAAAAAAAACAGGGGATGAGAAAGAAATTCACAAAAGGGGATCAAAACAAAGAAAAGGAGAAAGATCAACCCCTTATATGCTACGAGTGCAAGAAGCCGGGACATGTCAGATCCGAATGTCCACAATTGAAGAAAGGTCCAAAGAAGTTCAAAAAGAAGGCAATGATGGCGACCTGGAGTGCGAGTGATGACTCAAGCTCCGACGAGGAAACCTCAACAGAACAAGCCAACCTGTGCCTGATGGCACACGAAAATGAGGTAACTTCTGAATCCACTAGTGAATTTACTTTTGAAGAATTGCATGAAGCATTCTATGATTCAATTGATGAATTAAAGAAACTAGAGAAGAAAAACAAAGAACTAAAATTGGAAAATCAGTCCTTAATAAAACAAGCTGAAAACCTTTCAATTAAAAAATTCACATTGATTCAAGAAAATCAAAACTTTAAGGATGAAATTAACAAGCTTAAATCTATAGTAGATAAGTTCACCTTAAGTTTAAATAAACTAAATATGATCCTTGATAATCAGAAAGCTATATATGATAAGGCTGGACTTGGCTATAAACCCCTGAAGAAACAAAAATTTCTGAAGGATATTTATGTAAATTATTCAAGTAACAAGTCTACAAGTATTACTTGTTTTAAATGTGGAAGAATAGGACATAAATCATACACATGTCTTATTAACAAATATGCAAACACAAAGAAAATATGGGTTCCAAAAGGAACCATCTTGACTAACCTAAAAGGACCCAAGAAAGCTTGGGTACCTAAGACAGAAACTTGATCTTTGCTTGCAGGTGTGTCTAGCATCCCAAGAAGGAAACAGAAAATGGTATCTTGACAGTGGATGCTCGAGACACATGACTGGTGATGAATCACAATTCATCACGCTTGATGCTAAGGATGGAGGGATGGTCACCTTTGGAGATAATGGCAAAGGAAAGACCATCGGGATAGGTAATATTGGTATCACTCCCTCCAAATACATTGAGAATATTTTATTAGTTAAAGGTTTAAAGCATAACTTACTTAGCATTAGTCAATTCTGTGATAAAGGGTATAAAGTAGTTTTTGAATCATCTGTTTGCATTGTGACGAGTCCTATTAACGATGGCATTAAATTTATAGGACATAGGCATGGCAATGTTTATATGGTAGATTTAAATGATTTAGCCAAATTAGACATGCAATGCCTAGTATCTTTGAATGCTAAAATTAATGAGACTAGTTGGCTGTGGCATCGTAGACTTGCACATATTAGCATGCACTCTCTTTCAAAATTATTTAAGAAAGATTTAGTTCTTGGTTTGTCAAAACTGAATTTTGAAAAGGATAGAATTTGTGATGCATGCCAATTAGGTAAACAAACTAGAGTATCATTTAAATCCAAAAACACTGTTTCAACTTCTAGACCTTTAGAGCTCTTACATATGGACTTATTTAGACCAACAAGAACCACTAGTCTAGGAGGAAAATGATATGGCTTTGTAATAATAGATGATTACTCTCGTTTTACTTGGGTTTTCTTTTTAGCTCACAAAAATGAAACTTTTCATATTTTCACTAAATTTCATCGAAAAGTCACTAATGAAAAAGGGTTTTCAATTCAAAATATTAGAAGTGATCATGGAACTGAATTTGAAAATTATGACTTTGAAAATTTTTGTGATGAAAATGGAATAGGCCATAACTTCTCTGCTCCTAGGACACCCCAACAGAATGGGGTAGTTGAAAGAAAAAATAGAATCTTAGAAGAAATAGCCCGTACCATGTTGTGTGAAAGCAACCTTCTAAGATATTTTTGGGCGGAAGCAATTAACACAGCATGTTACATTTTAAATCATGCTTTAATTAGACAATTTTTAAAGAAAACCCCCTATGAACTTTGGAAAGGAAGAAAACCAAATATTGCATATTTTCATATTTTTGGTTGCCGATGTTTCGTATTAATTAATGGCAAAGAAAAACTTAGTAAATTTGATGCAAAATCAGATGAAGCAATCTTTCTAGGTTACTCCTCTACTAGTAAAGCATTTAGAGTTTTCAACAAAAGAACTTTAGTAGTTGAGGAGTCCATACATGTTATTTTTGATGAATCTAACGATCTTTCTTCAAGGAAGAATGAGGGTGTTGATGATGCAGAGCCACTAATAGAAGGTATGAAGGAGATCACTCTGAAAGACTCAGCAACTCCAGAAGACAAGGATCAAGAAGATAAATAAGATGAGAGAAGTGAAGAAATTCAAGAACAACCTCAAGGTACAAATGACCTACCCAAGGAATGGAGGTATGTTCACAACCATCCTAAGGAGTTAATTATCGGTGATCCTATGCATGGGGTAAAAACACGTTCTTCACTTAGAGATGTACTTAATCATTGTGCTTTTGTATCTCAACTTGAACCTAAAATTTTTGAAGAAGCTGAAAATGATCATAACTGGATTAATGCTATGCAAGAAGAACTTAATCAATTTGAAAGAAATAATGTTTGGACCTTAGTGACAAGACCTAAAGATTATTCAATAATTGGCACAAAATGGGTCTTTAGAAACAAATTAGATGAGCATGAAAATGTAATTAGAAATAAAGCAAGACTGGTTGCTAAGGGATATAATCAAGAAGAAGGAATTAATTTTGATAAAACCTTTGCACCTGTTGCTAGATTAGAAGCTATTAGACTTCTACTTGCATATGCTTGCTTTATGAAATTCAAATTATTTCAAATGGATGTTAAAAGTGCATTTTTAAATGGTTATATCTCTGAAGAAGTATATGTAGAACAACCCCCTGGATTTGAAAATCATACTTTTACTAATCATGTCTTTAGATTAAATAAAGCTTTATATGGATTAAAACAAGCACCTAGAGCATGGTATGAAAGGCTAAGTAAATTTCTACTAAATAATGGTTTTACAAGAGGTAATGTAGATACAACCCTATTTATTAAAAGAAATCAAAATGATATGCTAATTATACAAATTTATGTTGATGACATAATTTTTGGGTCTACTAATGAATCCCTTTGTCAAGACTTTGCTAAGCTTATGCAGGGAGAGTTCGAGATGAGCATGATGGGAGAACTCACCTTCTTCCTCAGACTCCAAATCAAACAATCAAAAGAGGAAATCTCCATCACCCAAAGCAAGTACACCAAGGAACTACTCAAAAGATTTGGAATGGAGAACTGCAAACCAATTGGCACACCAATGAGTCCCTCATGTAAGCTTGACATGGATGATGAAGGTAAAAGCGTAGACTTAAAATACTATAGAGGTATAATTGGTTCATTACTATATTTAACTGCAAGTAGGCCTGATATCATGTTTAGTGTTTGTTTATGTGCTAGATATCAATCTAATCCTAAAGAATCTTATTTGAATGCTGTTAAAAGAATCCTTAGATACTTAAATGGTACTCAAACTCTAGGGTTATGGTACTCTAAGGACTCACAAATTAATTTATTAGGATATTCAGATGCTGATTTTGCTGGATGTAAATTAGATAGAAAAAGCACTAGTGGAACTTGCCAATTTCTTGGAGTTAACCTAATCTCATGATTTAGCAAGAAACAAAATTCGGTGGCACTGTCTACGGCTGAGGCCGAATACATTACAGTCGGAAGTTGTTGTGATCAAATCTTGTGGATTAAGCAACAACTCGAAGACTTTGGAATCAAACTTAATAAAACACCAATAAGATGTGATAATACAAGTGCCATAAATCTATCTAAAAATCCAATACAACACTCAAGATCCAAACATATTGAAATAAGACATCATTTCATAAGAGAACATGTTCAAAACAAAAATGTAATTCTTGAATATGTTTGCACTGAAAATCAATTAGCTGATATCTTTACAAAGGCCGTTAGTGAGGATAGATTCTGTGAAATTAGGAGAAATCTAGGAATTCTAGATCCATATGCCTAAACTTCTCTGAATTGATATCAAATATTCTTGGAGCCTAATTTCCAACAACTATCCTGGTCCCAAAAGCTCAAATTTATTATTCTAAAAACTTATCATTAAGCAAAATTCCTTCACCCAAAATTTTGAATTTTTCTGGAATTTATTTGCATTTTTTCTGAATTTCTGAACTTCATGAGTCGACCCCCATGAGTCGACTCAATGGCAAACTTGTAAATCCCACCAACTTTCAACGGGTTCATTGTTTTTATAAGGGTTACTGTTTGTGAGACGACTCATCTTCCCATCGTCCTTCTTCCAAAAGCCGTCTTCTCCAACTCTTTTTGCTCCAAATCCAAGGATTAATTTCGAGGCAATTCTCCCTCCTCCTCTCCACCAAAAATCGCCTCCTTGAAAAGGATTTTCCGTGCTTTCTCGCATTGCTTGGCGCGGTTGGAACGTGCCCTAGCACTTTACCGATCTTCCAAAATCCACTTCTTTTCTCCACCAAAATCCTTCTTCACTCTCTTGTGATCCCTCCTCCACTCAATTCAAGTCTCCTTGTCTGCTAGTATAGTGGATATGGCTCCAAAGATGAAACTTCCCCAAAGAAGAAAATCAATCCGTGAGCCTGAAGAAATTGTCAGAAAGAAAAGGCAAGCCGCTCAATCTTCAACTGCTCCCACTCCAGTTTCAGTACCTGCTCAAGGTCCCTCTCAATCCTTCATAAGCCCTAGTGTAAATCCTCTTTCTGATAGAAAAGTAGAAACTGGAAAAAATATAGATTTTTGGTTCTTTGAGAAGGAAGGTTTTACTTTTGCAAGTAAAATTAAAAATCAAGGATGGGAACTCTACTGCTCCCTTAAGGAAGTCACCTATGTTGACCTAGTTAGAGAATTCTACCAGAATCTACATTATGGAAACGGGTCAGTGACTTCAACTGTCAAGGGAATTGATATCTGCTTGGATTCTAGAATATTGGGAGAAATACTTCAGTTGCCTAGTGAAGGATACTCATATATGGAACTCCCAATTAAAGAAGAGGGGATCAGAATTATTTTAGGAGAAACCTATTCAGGAAGTTTAAACAAATTGGAAGCAAAGATTTTGTCCATTGAGATGAGGGTCCTGCATCAGATGGTAACAAAGCTCTTCTTTCCTAGGAGTGGTAGACATGACTTACTTTCCAGCAAAGATGTATGTGTCATGTTTCATGTCATCACTCAGACCCCCCTAAACCTCCCTACACTTATGATAGAGGCCATGAGAGAAACTTTGAACAGATCCAAGGCACACTTGCCTTATGGTATGGCCCTTACTAGAGTATTTAGGAGGTTTGGAGTTAGCTGTGAGGGGGAGGCACCTACCAAGCTCTCACATGTGGACACTTTCAACCAACACAACCTGCACCGAATGGGAATTACAAAGACTGATGGTGGTTGGATCAAGGGCTCTGAAGAAAGAGCTGAGGATAGAGCTGAAATAAGAGCTGAGGACAGAACTGAAGGCAGAGTAGAAGAAGAAGGTCCATCTTCTCCTGTCCATGACTTCAGGGCAGCTTCACCAGATACCCAGTTCATTCCTGATACTGAGGCTGGCCCTTCAGAGTTTACTAGGATGCCCACACCAGTGTATCAGCCAGAGAGCAGAGCACCTCATTCAGAGTTCAGACTGGCTGACGATCAGATCGAGCATATATCACAGTGTGTGGCTTCTTTGCTGTCTAGTCAGTGGGGTAGTACTTCTTTTGCACCTGGAGCCACCTCTTCTGATCAGACCATTACTCCCCACATCTCCACTATGTTTCAGATGATTTCAGATCAGTCCATCAGGATACAGCAGCTTGAGGACACAGTCTGGAGACTGACTGGCAGAGTTCTTGACTTGCAGGGGCAAGTCCTTGCATTGGCCCATCCCAAGCCACAGGAGTCAACTATTGAGGTCACAGACCTCACTGCAGAGGCTGGCAGACTCAGAGGAGCACTAGAAGGTGGATATGAATTGCTGAAGAAAGAAATCCGAAGATCGAGTGAGCATGCTACCACTCAGTTCACTGCTCTACTTCAATCTGTTTTCAGAGCACTGAACGTACTTGATTCTATCAGACTCACCCTTTCTGTTCAGTCCTTAGCATCTCAGCGTTCTCAGCCTCCCAGTTCATCTCGTTCTCCTGCTCGTGCCAGAGGCAGACGGGGTAGAGGACGCACTTCTGATCCATCAGCTTCTCATACCATATCTGATGACTCCGATCCATGATTTATCTTGATCATTACTAGGTCCTAGGAGTTAGTATCTTGTTCTAGGATCTGTACCTTGGGACCATGTATTGACAATTAGCTGGTTGATTTTTATAATATGAACTATGTATTGAAACAATTATGATTTTAATGGAATCATCTTTTACTTATATTTCTACCTTTTTGTAATGATATCGATCATATTTTGGTTATATATTTTCTTCTTGTTGAAATATTGTCTTCTCCTTGTTGTTGTTTGCTGTTGATAATTGCTATATTAAGGGGGAGCAAACATCTGTGAAAAACTCTAAAGGGGAAGAAATTAAAGAATGTTTCAGAAAAAGGAAGAGTTAACCATGTTTGATGATGTCAAAAAGGGAGAGAAATTAAACAAAAACAAAAATTAAAATTAAACAAAAATTGGAGAAATTAAACAAAATTTGGTATCGAAATTTGGTATCAGACAGAAATTAAACAAAAAGCCATCCATAAAAAGCAAAACCATAAATTATGAGCAATTAAAGAAAAATTATGAGCATTTAAAGAAAAAGCAATCAAAACTACAAATTATGGGAAATTAATGAATGAATTGAAAATTTAAAGAACAATATCAAAAATACAATGCTAAACACGATGCTTTACACATGCTCACCTTGATACAACTTTTGAAATTTTATTTACCTTGATACATCTTAAGAAATTTGATTTACTCTGATACACCCTAAAATTTCTTTTAACTTGCTCTGATACATGATAAAATTTAATCTGATACAGTATGAAAGTTTCTCTGATATATTATAAAATTTTCTCTGATACATTGTAAAATCTTTTCTGATAACATTGTAAAAATTATTTTTCTTGCTCTGATACATTATAAAATTTGCTCTGATACAGTGTGAAATTTTCTCTGATACATTGTAAAATCTTTTCTGATAACATTGTAAAAATTATTTTTCTTGCTCTGATACATTGCAAAATTTATTTCTTTTCTCTTGCTCTGATATATCTTAAACTCAAAATGATCTAATACCCTTTTCAAATCTTTAAGAAAATGGACAAACTATTTTTGCATAAATATGCCAAAAGAATCATACTCTTTTCAAGCATATACACCTATAATGCATTCTTTTGAAATTAGTGATTCAAATAAATGTTTTTGTTCAAATGTTTTGTCATCATCAAAAAGGGGGAGATTGTTGCTCCTAGATTGATTTTGATGATTACAAAGCAGATTGAAGGGATACAAATAATTTTAAAATGAAAAAGTCTTTATGCTCTTCAAGGGCAAAATCATAATTTCACTAAAATCCTGATTTGATAGTATCATTTGATAAAACAAATGATTTGAAAATTATTGGTGAAAATTTCATTGTTTTTGGACTTATATTTTTGAAGTTATGAAGGTTTGAAGTGCATGAGTCGACTCATGAGTCAACTCATGGCACTGTGAGCTGATTGGCACGCAAAAATTCTCCTTGGCACGCTAGTTTTCTGGCTTGGCACGACCTGTGAGTCGACTCATGAGTCGACCCACAAGGCATGAGTCGACTCATGAGTCGACCCCTGCTGATTTGAGCCAAGAATTTCCAGAAATGCATTCTCTGGTAAATGCAACAGAAGTCGACTCATGAGTCGACTCCTGAAGCATGAGTCGACTCATGAGTCGACCCCTGCGACGAAAAATATCAGCAACGGCTATTTTTTTGTCCATTTTAATTGCCTTTTATGCTTCCTAAAATTGCTCTAACGGCTCTTTATCTGCCTAAATTATTTTCTCTTGCTTCTAATGCTGTAAAATGCTTAAAATGGTGAAAGAAATTGCAGATTAAATAGAGATCAAACGTGAGATCAAATACAATAGAGAGGATCCGAAATCTGCACGAAAAAGCCTGAGATCAACGAGATAATTTGAGAGAAAAAGAAAAGAGGATCCAAAATCCACACGAGAGATTGTGAAAGAGATTCAAGAGCTTTCAAAGAGAGGATCTTTCAAGCCTATTGTTCAACCTTGATCTAGAGATCTTCCAAAGCTTTAAAGAGATCTTCAATCAACAATCAACCTCTTCTCAAGCATTCGTTCAAGCGTTCATCCACTTTGAGAAAATCCAAAAAGGGGTTCTTCATTTGAGTAAAGTTTTTATTGTTATATTCGCTCATTTAAGGAGCTGTTATTGTATTAATTTGTGCTCAAAATTTTTCTAACTCTTTGTGAGTTTTTGTTCTTATTTTTGGAGGATTTCCAAAACAAGGAAAGGTTGATCCGAACCTGAAATCGGAGTGTTTTGGGTTTACTTGTACCTGGGAAACAAGTGATCTAGCTTGGGATAGCTAGTGTCGGAGTTTCCGACATTTTGTATTCGGGTTGAATACAAAGTATAGTGGATTGAAATTCCCAAGTAGGATCTTGGAGAGTGGATGTAGGTGCAAGGTTAGCACCGAACCACTATAAATCCTTGTGTTTGTGGTGTGCTTTATCGCTTCACTTTATTTCTTTATTATATTCTTGCATTCCTGCTTTAGGTAATTAATATTGAATTAAAGTCTTTGTTTTGTTCTTCATAAGTAATCAGTTGGGCTTAAAATTTTTAGAAACCCAATTCACCCCCCCTCTTGGGTTGCATAGCTGGGCAACATAATCATACCATCATTATACAAGAAAATATATCTCGATGTAGACTTTCTATCATCGACATCAGTTATGAAGTCTGAATCGGTGTATCTCTCTTACTTTAGCTCCGATCCTCCATCAAAGATCAAGAACAAATCCTTAGTCCTTCTTAAGTACTTAAGGATGTTCTTCACAGCAATCCAGTGTTCTTCATCTGGATTCGTCTGATATCTGCTCGTGACACTCATGGCAAGGACTATATCAGGTCATGTACATAACATGGCACACATGAGACTCTCTATTATCGAAGCATAAGAAATCTTGCTCATGCGTTGGATCTCCTCAGGTGTGTCAGGGCACATCTTCTTGGAGAGATGAATGCCATGTCTCAGGGCAAAAGACCCCTCTTGAAGTTTTTATGCTGAATCTCTTTAGCACTTCCTCTATGTACATTCACAGTGAGAGTCCTATCATTCTCTTAGATCTATCCCTATAGATCTTTATACTAAGAATGTAGGAAGTTTCTCCTGGATCTTTCATGGTGAATTCTTTTGACAACCATACTTTGACCGATGTCAGCATAGAAATATCATTCCCAATCATGAGGATGTCATCCATATATAATATGATGAATATGATAGTGCTCCCACTGATCTCTTTATATACACACGACTCCTCCTCATTTTTGATGAAATCAAACATTTTGATCACATCATTAAAGTAAGTGTTCCAACTTCGAGATGCTTGCTTGAGTCTATATATGGACCTTTGTAGCTTGCAAACCATGTGATCACTATCACTGGATGTGAAATCCAACAGTTGCTCCATATAGATATCTTCCTAAAGATATCTATTTAGAAAGATAGTTTTCACATCCATCTGCCAAATTTCATAATCATGAAAAGCTGCTATCGCAAGCAGAGTGCGGATGGATTTCAGTATGGCTATGGGTGAAAAGATTTTATTATAGTCAATGCCTTCATGTTGACTGTAACCTTTCGCAACTAGTCTTGCCTTATAGATTTCTACTTTACCATCCAACATAATTTTTTTTTATAAATCTATTTACACCTAATAAGTACAATACCTTCAGGTGGATCTACTAAGGACCAAACCTAGTTGGAATGCATGGAGTCAATTTCTGACTTCATTGCTTCCATTCATTTCTCAGAGTCTATATCTAACATTACCTCATCATAGGTCTTAAGATCATTCCTAATATCCCTATCTCTCATAAAGAATGCTTCCTCTAAATCCTCTATAAGAATACCTAAGTACCTTTTAGGAGGACGAGAGATCCTACTTGATCTATGAGGTGGAGGAGGTACTACATCTACTGACTCACTATTGAATTCAAGTTCTTGGACTCGATACTCTTTAGAGACCTTCTCCCACTACCTCCATCTTGGATAAACTCTTTTTCTAAGAAGACAGCATGACGGCTCACAATCATATTGTGATCCTCAGAAAGATAGAAGTGGTATCCCATAGTTTTCTTAAGATATCCAATAAAATGAGTTCTAAAAGACTGGCCTCTAACTTGTCCACCTACTGTAGCTTGACATGGGTCGAACATCCCCAAATCTTGAGATACCCAAGAGCTGACTTCTTACAATGCCATAACTCGCATGAAGTGGTAGGAATGAATTTAGAAGGAACTCGATTCAAAAGATAAATTGCAGAAAGTAATGCATATCTCCAGAAAAATACAGAAAGATCTATGAAGCCCATCATGGATCGGACCATATCTAATAGGGTCCGATTCTTCCTTTCGGATACCTCGTTGAGCTGAGATATTCCTTGAGGTGTCCACTGTGAGATTATGTCATTATCTTTGAGATAGGCTTGAAATTCTTCACTAAAATATTTTCTTCCTCGATCTGATCGAAGAATCTTTATGAGTTTTTTGATTTATTTTTCTACTTCATGTCTAAACTCAATAAATTTTTCAAAGGTTGCAGACTTTTGATGCATTAAATACATAAAATCATACCATAAATAATCATCGATAAAAATTATAAAATAGACATAGCCATCCCTGACTTGTACCACACACGTTAGTATGTACCAAGACTAATATCTCAGTGGCCCTTTCTTCTTATCCCATAAAGGATAGTTTAGCTATTTTTTCTTGAAGACAAAACTCACAAACTAGATAAGACTTAGAAGTCAATGCCTCGAGAAGACCATCCTTTTCTAGTTTGTTGAGTCTGTCCTCTTTTATATGGCCTAGCCTTAGGTGCTATAGATACTTTTGGCTAATTCTATCTCTAAGTCTCTTAGACCCTACAGCATTCATAGTTTACTCATTATTGTTAACACTCGCATCCATATGCAAATGATAAAGACCATCCATTAAGAAAGCACGTGCAACAACTTTATTTCCAAAATAAATTGCACACATATCTTTATTGAAATAAAAATTATAGTTATCTTGTGCCAGCACAGATTTAAAAATTAAATTCCTACTGGTTATAGGTATATAATAGCAGTCTTTTAAAATTAAACTAATATCTAATGATAATTGCAGAGGATAGATTCCGATAGCTACAGCAACAACTCTTGCTCCATTGCCGACTCGAAGAGTGATCTACCCTTCCTTCAGCCCTCTAACTTCTTCAAGACCCTATACAGAAGTGCACAAATAAGCACTTGAACCAAAATCTAGAATCCAATTAGAAGAAGAGAAAATTGTTAGATCAATTTTAATTACGAGCAAATCAGACATACCTTCAGAAGGCTAATCTTTCTTTCTATTCTTCACAGTCATCAGGTAGGTCAGATTGTTCCTTCTCTAGTGGCCTTCGATATTATAATGAAAATACTTTTTTTTGTCATCAGCCTTCTTCAAAACCTACTTCTTAGGCTTGGTCTAGTTCTTTTGCTTCTTCGCAGGCTTCTTCCTTTTCTTAGAAGAAGATTTTCTTTTAGAAGAAGTTCGCTCCACAGTCAGAATTGTATCTCTTAAACTTTTTAAGGTGCCCTCAGCTATCACCAACATATTCAATAATTCAAGCAAAGTGCTATCAATCTTATTTATATAGTAGTTCATAATAAACTATCCATACGATTTAGAAAGAGACTGGAGGATCAAATCCATCTGTAATTTCTTATCCATATTCATCCCGAGCTTCTGAAGCTCTTCGATGTCCTTGATCATTATCAAATAATGATCATTGATGGACTATCCATCACGTATTTTCACTCTAAATGATCTTCGAGAGACCTCAAAGTGAGCTGTGCTACTCTGCTCACTGTATAACTCTTGCAAATGAGTCAGCATCTCTTTGACAATCCTCATACCTTTATGCTGTCACTGAAGATCATTGGACATAGATGCTAGAATGTAACACTTCGCCTTATTGTCCTCATTGTTGGGTTTTGATGATGTAGTGGAATATATATTTCAAAATTTTTAACATGCATTCAGTAAATGAAAACAAAGTTTAACAATTAAACTCAACTACCGAAACTCAAAATCCTAGGAACCCCTTGATGATTACAATCAAATCACAAAAATATGCAAATCAGGAGAAGATCAGAAGTCATATACCATCATGAAGACCACATATTGGTGATTTTGAGATCTCCATGAGACTCCAAAGTAGAAATCCTCCAATGATGATCCACACAGGATTGATCAGGATCCTTCCCAACTCGTCATGGTGCTGCAGCCTTCTTTCCAAGCATGCTGCCGATTGTCCTTCGCAAGAATAGGTTGCACCAATGCTTGTACGCCTTCATGACCTCCACTAAGACCTCTTTAAGAACTTTTCTCCTCAAAATATCACACCATACAAAAATTAAATCAGATGTTCAACACTTGAACATACTGATTTTAGGACAAGCATCTCATGCTTTCCTTTTTCTTTCTCCCTTTCCTTTCCATTTTCTCTCCCTTTTCTCTTTGTCTTTTTTCCAAATTTTTTTCATTATTTTCTCTCATTTTCATGCCCATCCTCAGCCAAAAATGGCACATTAAAATAGGTTGTGGTGCCCCCTTTAAATAGGAAACATGGGGTGACTCCATGGGATGCCAACTCTTGGCGTCCCTTAACTATTACACGCTCCAATTAATTTTTTCATATAATCCAATGAGTTGGCATAGAATAAAAGGTGTTTAATCTATAGAAGGACTCTTCTTCTACCTAAGAAAAATTAATTCACAATCAAATTGTGCATGGGAAAGGAATCAATGTGAGAGATGAAGAGTCCATGCCAATAAGGACTCTTCCATAAACTCAATGTAGACATTAAAGGAAAACCAATCTAATTGGTGTTCAAACTCCTTGTAAGAGAAGGACTCTTCCTTCTCTTCTGTGCCCATAATTCTAAGAATCATCTGATGACTCAAAGAATTAAAAAATGCATGGAGAATAAAAGGAAAGAAATCAAGAGTCCACATTGAAATAGACTCTTCCATTTCAAACCCATAAATGGGGCATCCCAAATCCTTTTTGGTGTGGAGTTCCTTCTTAGTGAAGGACTCCTCTTCCTCTTCCACATCCCACATCCCAAGGAACCATCTGATGGCGCACAATAATAAGGAAAACGTGGAACATGTAATAATTTTAAGATACGTATGAAAGGACTCTCCTTCCTTAAATCCAAAATAAATGTGACACCACCTTTTCTTATGCATGTGGTTTAGGCATGGAGAAGGTGGATTCCATATGAAACTCTTCCATAAAGTCCCAATTAACCAACTAATAAATTAGATAGTTCAAACCTAACTACATTAGGTCAAGGCAACAAGACTAGGTTAGCACAAACACCTTTGCATTGAACCCAATTGGGAACTTGGATTAATTCATATGCTACCAATTTAATTAACCTATAGAATTTATAATAAATTTAAATTGATTGAATCAAGATCAAATTCTTATTGTGTATGACCCATTAGGTTCCAAATCTAGCCACAGTGGACCCAAAGTCTTAATATAACCCTAATCCGATTGGATTAGGTCAGCTCGAGGGTCTCAATCAACTAGGATTCTTCCTAATTGATTCTCGAATTAAATTCTTTTAATTTTGAAGAGTCCACAAGTCAAGATTGATGTCTAGCAATGTGTCATGACTATCCGAAAGATTCAAAATTTGATAAAAATATCAAAATTATCCTTTCATGATGAGTTACCGTGCAATTCAATCCTTCGATCACACAACATCCCGAAAAGACTAATGGGTATGAAAATATATCAAATTCAAATATCTAACCATATATATCTCGATTAGATGATGATGACTTAGTTGATGAATCAATAGAAACTATTTCTATCGTTCATCCCTACTCTAGCTAGAGACTTTCAAAGTCACCATCCTATAAGATCACATAGGATATCCTCTCCTCTTACAAGGAGTGATCGATTCTTTATTGACCACTCACAACCTTCATGCATACTTTGCCATACCCAAAATATTTCACACACATCTCAAAGTGGTGTGCTAAGAAATAAACCAAAGTAAGGGTCTATGCACACAAGATATTATGATGATCTCAGATCAAAGGATCACATGCACCACTCCCACTAAAGAACCATCTGTCGATATGCTGTAAGGCTCTATCAGATATTTTTTTGTGGGTAAGTTCAGTGAACTCATTCTTTAATGAGCACCTACATCTTTGTATTAGTGTCACCATACAGGTAGTTGTGAAATCAACCACCCTCTCCATCGAGCATTTATAGGATGTACCAGTCTTACCGGCATCATCGATCTTCGACTCGATGATCCAATGACTGAAAATATTTTAGATTGAGGCTATCAAGATTTTAGATCTCACTGGTATGATCTCATCATGGCCCTAAAATCATTATCCTAATTTATGAAATTTATCATAATCATATAAAAATGATGCAGCAAATGATAAAACATAATACCTCATATAAATAAAATAACTAATGTTATACAAATGAGCAGGAAGATAATAAAGAAATATTCCATCGCATCCCCATACGATTGGCTTGTAAGGCACTATTTTTTCAATCTCCTACTTGCACTAGAGCTAATTGCCCTTGTACCTAATGCCCATGCAATCAGGATGGCGATTACACTGCTGCTATGTATGACTTAGCAAACTGGTCCATTATGTTATTCTTAATATTAACTCATTTTAGGATCAAATCACAAATGAGGTGAAAGTGCCTAGGATGTGTGTGGGTACTCAGTGAGACGACACCCAACTTAATGATGAATTCTTCATCTGGCTACATTCCTTAGCAATATTTACTAACAGCAATTAACTGAGTCAAACACAGTTTGCTACTTGGAACTCTTTCAATTCACTACTCCTCTAGTATTTTTCAAGTACTTTAAGAATGCTTTTCCTAGTTTTTAATTGATCCTATCATAGATCAATCCGAAATCAATGATTATGCATAAGGCATAATTCATATCAGGCTTGGTACATTGAATATATGGATAAGTAAACTCCTTTATGTTGGGTTTCGGTGGCACAGTGGAAGGGTTAGATGTTTAAAATTTTTATTCAAAACACTCAATGCACCGAAAGTCCTAATGTCCAAAAACTCTTAACTATAATAATCAAAGCATAATAAATATAAATTAGGATAAGAAGAATACCTATAGCACTAATCTCAATTTCTACAAGGCATCCAAGTATCCATCCTTGTTGCCCAGCTATGCAACCTAAGAGGAGGGGTGAATTGGGTTTTAAAAAAAATTTAAACTTAAGTTACAACTATGAAGATTATTTAACAATGAACAAGATAAGTATGGAGAGTGTAATTTATGCAAGAGGATAAAAAAATTTAAAAGGAGAGCAAGTAAGCACAACATAAATAAGAAGATTTATAGTAGTTCGGTACCAACCTTGCACCTACATCCACTCCCCAAGCTCCTACTTGGAAATTTAAATCCACTAAACTGTATTCAACCCGAATACAATGTCGGAACCTCCGACTCTAGCTATCCCAAGCTAGAATATTTATTTTCTGGGTACAAGCCAATCCAATACAATCCGATTCAAGGTTCGGATCAACCTTTCCATGTTTTGGATTCCTTCCAAAATAAAATAAATAACTCAAAAATAGAGTATAGGAGTTAATCACATAAAAGTATAGATGTAGCTCCTTTAATAAGCAAATAATGCTTTAAATACACTTTACACAATTAGAAGGAAGCTCTTTCTGATTTTCTCAAGATGGTTGGAGACTTGAATGAGCTCTTGAGAAGTTGGTGAACTTGAAATAAAAGCTTCTTAAATTTTTTAAGTGGGCTCTTGCTTAGAGTTGAAATGAATGCTTGAAGAACCTTTTTTAAATCTCTTTCTTATCTTTTATTCCCTCCTTTAAGAGCCTTTTATAACTTCAAATAATGGTAGAGAGTAATCTGAGCTGAAATAGAACTGTTAGAGCACATTAAATGAGCATTAAATGCAATCAAAATGGATTAAAAACTAGCCATTGCGAAAATTTTTCATCACAGGGGTCGACTCATAGGGTCAACTCACGCTCATGGGTCGACTCATGGGGTCGACCTCTGTGGAAAAGAATAGAAAATGACTGTTCTCTAATTTTGGCCTGCAGGGCAGCAGAGGTCGACTCATAGGATCGACTCATGCCAAGGGGTTGATTCATGGGGTCGACTCACAGAGTGTGTCAGCCAAAAATTTTGCATGTCGTTCAGCCCTTTTAGTCATGAGTCGACTCATGGGGTCGACTCAAAAATATAAATTTGATTTTTTTACAAAATATACTTCCAAAAATATTAAAATTGCCTCCAATAGATTACACATCTTTTGTTCTTGCTCTTAAAGCTTCCGAATCAGGTCTGATAAAATTATGGTTTTGTCTCTGAAATACAATAATTTTTTTTTCAAGCCAAAATCATTAGTAATCTCCTCAAATACTTTATAATCATCAAAATCAATTCAAGGAGCAACACTCTCTCCCTTTTTGATGATGATAAAATACTTGAGCAAAAGCATATATAAAGTATTGAACATGAATTTCAAATTTATGAAGATGCATCACTTAAATATTATAGCCAAGTATTTGAACGAAATACATCATAAGCAATTTGAAGATAAATTTAAAATTTGCTTATAAGTTCATTTGCTTGAAAAAAAAAAAGCTGATGATTTTGATTCTTTGACATATGTGCCCATTTGCTTAACAATTTACTTATTGCTCATTCTTTATTGCTTATTGCTCAATCTTGATTTATTGCTTATTGCTCAATCTTGATTTTGATTATCTACTCTCCCTTTTTGACAGCATCAACTAAGATTCTCTACTCTCTTTTTTAAGGACATATTTTCTCTATTCTCTCTTTTTTATGGGATCAATTTTACTTCTTTAGTCCCCTTCTTTGATTGCTTATTTCTTTATTGCTTATTATTTTACTCCCCCTCAATATAGCAAACGTAAAAGATATACCAATTTGCTCATTTAGAAGATATTGCAATTCATAATATTTTACAACATAAATATAAGTTAATTTTCTTATCTCATAATTAAAAGCAATTCAATTTGATCACATTCATAGACATTCATTGAAGGTCAAAGTATCTATATATATATTCAAAAAGTGACTAAATACATAGGTATTTCAATACATATGAGTCAACTTAGAGTACAAAATTCATGGATAGAAACTATCCAAGAGTCAATCATTACATAGCCCACAAGATAGATCCTAGACAAAAATAAAAGAAAGGACAGACTACACTGGATCTAATAGATATCATGGTTGGAAGGATCAGAGTCTGATGAATCAGAGATAAGATGAGGAGATGTAGGATCATGTCTACGAGCTCGACCTCGACCGTGTCTGCCTCGACTTTGGATAGAGGTACCAGCACGAGTAGAGGGGTGAGAAGATCCTGAAGCCTGAGAAGCTATGGACTGAGCTACGAGTGAGAGTCTGATGGTGTCCAGAAGATTCAAAGCTCTCGAGATAGACTGCATCAGGGAACTGAACTGAGTAGAAGCATGTTCACTAGAGCCCCTGATCTCTCTCCTCAAGAAGTCAAAATCACTCTCTAAGACTCCTCGAAGTCTGGCCGCCTCTGCAGATAGGTCTGAGACCTCTATGATGTCCTCATGTGGCTGGGGATGGGCTAAAGCTAACACTTGCCCCTGCAAGTCTAGTACTCTGCCAGTCAGTCTCAATATACAACCCTCAAGCTGCTCAATGCGTACTGACTGATCAGTAATCATCTGAAAAATAGTGAAAATGTTAGAGATCAGTGTCTGATCAGATACATCCTGAGATGTCGATCCCTGTGCAAAGACTGAAGTACTAAACTGTTGAGATAGAATGGAGGCTACACGCTGGGATATCAGCTCAATCTGATTATCTGCCAATCTGAGCTCTAAAGGGTGTGCCCTGCTGTCCAGCTGTGGAACTGAAGTATGTCTTCTCGCAGACTCTGACGGGCCAGCCTTGTGATCAGAAACAAACTGAATATCTGGTGATGCTGCTCTGTGATCACGAAGGGGTGAGGATGGTCCTTCCTCCTCTGCTCTATCCTCAGCTCTTTCTTCCACACCTTTTATCCAACCACCATCAGTTTTAAAAAATTCCATACGGTGCAATGTGTGGCAGTTGATAGTATCGGAGTGGGATAGTCTAGCTACAGCCTCCCCCTCAAAACTAACTCCGAACCTCCTAAAAACTAAGGTGAGAGCCATACCAAAAGGCAAGTGTGCCTTGGACCTGTTCAAGGTCTCTCTCATGGCCTCAAACATCAATGCAGGGAGGTTCAGGGGGGTTTGTGTGATCACATGGTACATAATACAGATGTCCCTACCAGAAAGAAGATCGTGTCTACCACTTCTAAGAAAAAATAATTTGGTTACCATGTGGTGTAGTAGTCTCATCTCAATAGAAAGAATCTTTGCCTCTAATTTGTTTAGACTTTTAGTGAAGGTTCTCCCTAAGATAACATTTATTCCTTCCTCTTTAATTGGGAGCTCCATGTTGGTATACCCCTCACATGGTAAATGAAGTATCTACCCCAAAAGAATAGGATCTAGGCTAATGTCTACACCCTTCACTGTGGATTTCACTGTTTCATTGCTGTACCCCAAATTTAGACAAAATTCTCTGACAGATCGACATATGTATTTTCTTTTAAGGAGAAATAAAATTCCCATCTTTGATCCTTAATCTTTGATTTAATGGTGAACCCTTCTTTTTCAAAAAATCTAAAATCAATATTTTTCTCGAGTTCTACTTTTCTATCAGAGAGGGGTACCTTACTCGGGCTGATTGGTGACTGGGTTGAAGCTGAAGCTGAATCAGGAGCAGGGTTTGAAGCAGAAGTGGTCTCGGTTGCTAGTCTCTTTCGATGCACACTTTCCTCCAACCCATGAACGGATTTCCTCCTCTGTGGAAGCTTCATCTTGGAAGCCATTTGCACAAGCAGGACTAGCACGAAACTTAGGAGAGCAAATGTGAGGGAGAGATGAAGAATTTTTAGTGGAAAGATAAGGATTTTGGAGAAGTGATGTGCCGATTTGGAGAAGATGGGTAGAGTCTAGGGTAAGCTTGAATCGCTCCAAATGAAGAAGGAGAAGGGGAGGAACTTGGTTCCTAAGTGGGCGATTTGGAGTGTGAGAGTTGGTGGGAGAGGAATTTTGAGGGAAATCTTGGGTTTGAGGAAGAAGAGAGGGAGACCTTTGGTTCGACGGAAGGAAGAAGGTGGAGAGTTGGGTCGGCTCTGTTATGATCCAAGTGGTGTGCCCAAGGCCCAAGGGACCAAGGCTAAGGCCAAAGTCCATCATTCATGAGGGCTTCATGGAGACTCTAGGGCTAGTTGGGTCCTAGGTTGAAAGGCTGTGGGCCTTTCGGATTCTTGAGGTCTAGGTTATGTGGGCCTCAAGGGACCAACTCTTTATGGGCCAGGCCTGGGCCCAGGAGAGGTGAGATTAGGTTGAGTCATGGGTGTACATGGGCTTGGGTTAACCTAATCTCCCATAGAGTTGGTCAAGGAAGTTTTGGGTTTGGGTCACTTGACCCTGTGTTTATATATACATGTACTTGTATAGGTTTGATTAAGCTAAGAAAATAGACAACTCTTTCTCCCAAGTCTCTCTCTCTCTTCTCCCTCTCTCTCCAGCCATCTTCCATGCCCCAAGAGCAAGAAACCCTAGGGTTTCTTGCCGCCAGTCCATAAAAGGAAAGAAAGGAAGGGAGGCGCTAGCCCCTTCCCCCTTGCAGCCACCTACCAGATCTGCTCTCTCTCTCTCTTGCAGGTGCCCAAACACCAAGTCTAAGATCTAAAATCTCTTGAGAAGAGGTTGGTACAAGTTTCTCTCAGATCTGGAGTTGATCTGAGGTCATTTGAGATGCGGATGAGATCTCCATCAACAGATCTACAAAAAGGCTGCAGCAGGACAGATCTGCGAGGTCTGTCTCCATCTATCTTCTTCTCTATCTAGAATGCCCCGATTTGAGATCTATGAATTGAAAAACCTTGGTCCAGGTCTTATCTAGTTGGGTACCAGATCTTGAATTTTTTATAGGTAGTTTCAGAGGCGTTCTTCATCTGGAATGAAAGGCTGATGAAGAAGACAGCAACCAGGCTGATTTCGTCAAGGGCCTTGGATCGTGTCCAGACGACTCCAGATCTATTCATTGCTGGTTCTGCTGCACCCAAGGTCTGTGGGAGGAGCCAGGATCATGCTCCAATAGTTGGTATCAGAGCCACAATGGTGAGGAAGTGGTTTCAAGTGCGAGAAGTTGAAGATCTCAAGTGCTGAAAATTTTCAGCAAGGTACCATCAAGGTATATTCTACACTTCTTGAATTTATATTGCTTGTTTGGCTTAGATCCAATCATGGACAGCAATATGAAGGTCGATTTTGAGAAGTTTGATAGCAAACAAAATTTTTTCATGTGAAAAATTCGGGTGGAGGATCTTCTGGTGCAAGCAGATCTGGATCAGGCTTTGGATAAGAAGCCTGAGGGAATGACAGATAGACAGTGGGCATCGTTGGAGAAGAAAGCATGCTCGATGATCAGAGGATGTTTGGCAGATGCGGCATTGTATTTGGTGCTGGAAGAAAAGATCCCGAAGGGCCTTTGGTCGAAGTTGCACACCATGTACATGGGGAAGAATATGTGCAACAAGCTGATGCTGAAGAAGAGGTTGTACAGTCTTCGGATGCAGGAGGGATCTGATGTGATTGGCCACATTCAGAGGTTCGACCAGTTGTGCATGGAGTTGGTGAATATCGAGGTGAAGCTGGATGAGGAGGATAAGTCTCTATTGCTTCTATGTTCACTGCCCGGATCATATGATTCTTTAGTGACTACACTGCTCTACGGCAAGGAGACTCTAGAGTATGAGGACATGGTCTCAGTGCTGAGGTCGAATGAGCAGAGGGAAAAGTTGACCAGAGATCGGGCTCCAGGTTTGGCAGTAGGGGAGAGGACAAGTAGAGGCAGAGGCAGAAGCAAGTCCAGGGGACGGTCCAAGTCCAGGAAGGGAAAGAAAGAGGTGAAATGCTTCAAGTGCAACGAGTTCAGGCACTTCAAGCGAGAATGTCCACTGTGGAAGAGCAAGAAGGGAGAAAGAAGTGGCTTAGAATCAGTGAGTGCAGTTGCTGGGCAGTAGGTGGAGGATGATCTACTTGTGGTATCAGATGGTCACAGGCATTACACAGAGGAGTGGACACTAGACTCTGTGTGCTCACATCACTACACACCACACAGGTCTTGGTTTGCGACATACACCAAGATAGATGAGGGATCAGTGACTCTAGGCGACAATCATCCTTGCAAGGTGGCTGGGATAGGGATAGTCAGGGTGAGGATGTTTGATGGGATTGTGAGGACATTGACAAATGTAAAGCACGTCCCGAAGCTGAAAAAGAATCTGGTGTCACTAGGCTACTTGGAGCGCAGTGGATACAGCTTCAGCAGTAGGGCTAGAAGCAGAGTATTAAACATCTCCAATGGAGCTATGGTGGTGATGAGAGGCAGGAGGTTGGACAATAATCTCTATCGCATGGAGGGATCTGTGGTGATCGGAGAGTCTGATGCAGCAACTGCAGCACAGGACCAGCAGGGAGCTTACAGGATGTGGCACTACCGCCTAGGCCACATGGGTGACAAGGGGCTGAGGGAGTTGAGCAGGAGAGGACTCATCTCTGATCTGGAGGATGGTGCTACAGAAGAGATCTGTGAGCCTTGCCAGATGGAAAAGCAGAGGAGAGTTCAGTTCAATATCAGTACAGCCCGCAGTGCAGCTCCTCTGGAGTTGGTACATACGGATGTGTGGGGACCAGCCCCAGTTTCAGCTAGGAATGGGGCCAGATACTTCATGACCCTGATTGATGATTTCTCAAGAAAACTCTGAATTTACTTCATGAGAGAGAAGTCAGAGGTCTTCACCAAGTTCAAGATTCAGAGAGCGGAGGTGGAGAAGGAGCAGGGGAGGAGCGTGAAGTGTTTGAGGTCAGACAATGGTGGGAGTACACCAGTAGAGAGTTCCAGGATTACTGTGAGGAGTGTGGGATCAGGAGATACTTCTTAGTTAAGGGGACTCCACAGCAGAATGGGGTGGCCGAGAGGATGAACAGAACACTTTTGGAAAAGGCACGGTGCATGAGGCTGCAGGCAGGGCTTCCAAAGGAGTTTTGGGTTGACACAGTAGACACAGCAGGTTACTTGGTCAATTGGTCACCTCACACCAGGTTGGATGGCAGGCTTCCAGAGGAGGTGTGGTCTGGGAGGACAGTTGGGCTGAGCCATCTACGGATATTTAGGTGCACGGCCCATGTGCACATTGGAGCTGGTGAGCGGAGCAAGCTAGACGCCAGATCACGCAAGGTGGTGTTTTTAGGCTATCCGCGAGGAGTCAAGGGATACAGGCTGTGGGATCCCTTGGAAAAGAAGGTCATCATTAGTCGAAATGTGACTTTTGATGAGGAGTCAGTCCTACGGAGGTGAGCAAGCATGGAAGAGTAGTAGGAGCAGGAGGAGGTCCAGCAGGGCGCTACTGGACAGCTTACCTCTTTTATTTTGCCTCTTGCAGGTACTACGGGAGGACATGACATTTAGGTGGAGAACCTACCTAAGGTGTCTCCACAGGTGGAGAGGACTCGGACGGATGATCGAGGTGGAGAGGTCCAGCAGGAGTGAGCTGGATCGAGGACTGATATCGGTGTTGCCCTTCACAAGCCCAAGAGGACCATCAAGCAACCGGACCAATATGGCTTCGAGGAGACGCTATCATATGCCCTGGTGACAGCGAATGGAGACCCATATACGTATCAGAAGGCTATTGAGAGCCAGACCTTTGAGCGGTGGGTCTAGGTAATATTCGAGGAGATGCAGTCTCTCCACAAGAACCAGACATGGTGATTAGTGCAGTTGCCATAAGGGAAGAGGCCCATTGGCTGCAAATGGGTCTACAGTCGCAAGAACAAAGTGGAGCTGGTTGAGGCCTTAGGATACCAAGGTGGAGATTGTTATGATCCAAGTGGTGTGCCCAAGGCCCAAGAGACCAAGGCTAAGGCCAAGATCCATCATTCATGAGGGCTTCATGGAGACTCTAGGGCTAGTTGGGTCCCAGGTTGAAAGGCTGTGGGCCTTTCGGGTTCTTGAGGTCTAGGTTATGTGAGCCTCAAGGGACCAACTCTTTATGGGCTAGGTCTGGGCCCAGGAGAGGTGAGATTAGGTCGAGTCATGGGTGTACATGGGCTTGGGTTAACCTAATCTCCCATAGAATTGGTCAAGGGAGTTTTGGGTTTGGGTCACTTGACCCTGTGTTTATATATACATGTACTTGTATAGGTTTGATTAAGCCAAAAAAATGGACAACTCTTTCTCTCAAGTCTCTCTCTCTCTTCTCCCTCTCTCTCCAGCCATCTTCCATGCCTCAGGAGCAAGAAACCCTAGGGTTTCTTGCCACCAGTCCATAAAAGGAAAGAAAGGAAGGGAGGTGCTAGCCCCTTCCCCCTTGCAGCCGCCTACCAGATCTGCTCTCTCCCTCTCTTGCAGGCACCCAAACATCAGGTCCAGGACTTGAAATCTCTTGAAAAGAGGTTGGTACAAGTTTCTCTCAGATCTGGAGTTAATCTGAGGTCGTTTGAGGCACGGGAGAGATCTCCATCAACAGATCTACAAAAAGGCTGCAGCAGGACAGATCTGCGAGGTCTGTCTCCATCTATCTTCTTCTCCATCTAGAATACCCTAATTCAAGATTTACAAATTGGAGAACCTTGGTCCAGGTCTGATCTAGTCGGGTACCAGATCTTGGATTTTTTAGAGGTAGTTTCAGAGGCATTCTTCATCTGGAACGAAAGGCTGACGAAGAAGACAGCAACCAGGCTGATTTCATCAAGGGCCTTGGATCGTGTCCAGACGACTCCAGATCTATTCATTGCTGGTTCCACTGCACCCAAGGTCTGTGGGAGGAGCTGGGATCATGCTCCAATAGACTCAAGGAGAATTTTCAACAAAAAGAGAGTGCCCGAAGGATCTTGTCATAATTACAAGTTTACCCTAGGGTCGACCCTAAGGGTCGACTCATGGCACAGAAAAATTCAAAAAAGTGATGAAATAATTTCGAAAAAATTTGAAACATTAGGAGAAAGATGTTTACCCAAAAAAAATTGATCATGTGAATGATAATTTTGAGCTTTTGAGCTCTTAAGAAAAGATGAGAATTGAGCTAAATGAATTTTTGACATTGAGATCTTGGAATCAGAGAGATACTTAAGCTGATGGATCAAGGATTCTTAGTTCTCTCCTAATTTCATAAAATCTATCTTCACTTAAGGCCTTGATAAAGATGTCAACTAATTATTTTTCAGTACAAACATAGTCAAGAATTATGTCTTTATTTTGGACATGTTCTCTTATGAAATGATGCCTGATTTCAATATGTTTTGACCTAGAATGCTGAATAGGATTTTTAGTGAGATTTATAGCACTAGTGTTATCACATCTTATGAGAGTTTCATTGAGTTTAATACCAAAATCTTCAATTTGTTTCTTAATCCATAAGATTTGAGCACAACAACTTCCTGCTGCAATGTATTCGGCCTCGGCCATAAACAGTGCTACCAAATTTTATTTCTTGCTAAACCAAGAGATTAGGTTAACTCTAAGAAATTGGCAAGTTCCACTAGTATTTTTTTTATCTAATCTATATCCAGCAAAATCAGTATCTAAATATCCTATTAAGTCAATTAATGAGTCCTTAGAATACCATAATCCTAGAATTTGTGTACCATTTAAATATCTAAAGATTCTTTTAACTGCATTCAAGTGTGATTCTTTTAGATTTGATTGAAAGTGAGCACATAGACAAACACTAAACATAATATTAGGTCTACTAGCAGTAAAATATAATAGAGAACCAATCATGCCTCTATAAAATTTTAAGTCTACACTTTTACCTTCTTCGTCCTTGTCAAGCTTACATGATGGGCTCATGGGTGTGCCAATTGCTTTAGAGTTCTCCATTCTAAATCTTTTGAGTAATTCTCTTATGTACTTACTTTGGGTGATGGAGATTCTTTCCTTTATTTGTTTGATTTAGAGTCTGAGGAAGAATGTAAGTTCTCCCATCATGCTCATCTCGAACTTTCTCTGCATGAGCTTTGCAAAATCTTGACAAAGAGTTTCATTAGTAGACCCAAAAATAATGTCATCAATATATATTTGTATAACTAATATATCATCTTGATTTCTTTTAATAAAAAAGGTTGTGTCTACATTTTCTCTTAAAAAATTATTATTAAGTAGAAATTTGCTTAACCTTTCATACCAAGCCCTGGGTGCTTGTTTTAAACCATATAGAGCTTTATTTAACTTAAAAACATGATTAGAAAAAGTATGATTTTCAAAACCTGGGAGTTGTTCTACATAAACTTCTTCAGTAATATATCTATTTAGAAAAGTACTTTTGACATCCATTTGAAATAACTTAAAATTCATAAAGAAAGCATATGCAAGTAGAAGTTTAATTGCTTCTAATCTAGCAACAGGTGCAAAGATCTCATCAAAATCAATTCTTTCTTCTTGATTATAACCTTTTGCAACCAATCTTGCTTTATTTCTTATTACATTTCTATGTTCATCCAATTTATTCCTATATACCCATTTTGTGCCAATTATTGAATAATTTTTAGGTCTTGATACTAAAGTCCATACATTATTTCTTTCAAATTGATTAAGTTCTTCTTGCATTGCATTAATCCAATTATAATCTTTTTCAGCTTCGTCTATGGTTTTAGGTTCAAGATGAGAGACAAAAGCAAAATGATTGAATGCATCTCTAAGTAAGGAACGAATTCTTACACCATGTGTAGGATCATCAATGATTAGTTTCTTGGGGTGATTGTGATCATACCTCCATTCTTTGGGTAGATCATTTGTACCTTGAGGTTGTTCTTGTTGTTTTTCACCTTCCTCATCCTGTTTGTCTTCATATTCTTTATTATCTTGAATGGTTGAATCTTTTAGAGTGATCTCCTTCATCCCTTCTATAAGAGGATCTGCATCATCAATACCTTCATTTTTTCTTGAAAGAAGATCGTTAGTTTCATCAAAGACAACATGTATTGACTCCTCACTACTAAGGTTCTTTTGTTGAAAACTCTAAAGGCTTTACTAGAAGAGAAGTAACCAAGAAAAATTGCTTCATCGGATTTTGGATCAAATTTTTCTAGTCTTTCTTTACCATTGTTTAATACAAAACATCGGTAATCAAAAATATGAAAATATGCAATATTTGGTTTTCTTCCTTTTCAAAGCTCATAGGGAGTTTTCTTTAAAATTTGTCTAATTAAAGTATGATTTAATATGTAACATGTCGTGTTAATTACTTTCGCCCAAAAGTATCTTGGAAAGTTGCTTTCACATAGCATGGTACGGGTCATTTCTTCAAGAGTTCTATTTTTTCTTTCTACTATCCCATTTTATTGGGGTGTTCTAGGTGTCGAAAAGTTGTGGCCAATTCCTTTTTCATCACCAAATTTTTCAAAATCTTAATTTTTAAATTTGATTCCATGATCGCTTTGAATATTTTGAATTGAAAAATCTTTCTCATTTGTGACTTTTCGACAAAATTTAAAGAAAACATGAAAAGTTTCATCCTTATATGCCAAAAAGAAGACCCATGTAAAACGAGAGAAATCATCAATAATTATAAAACTATATCATTTTCCACCTAGACTAGTAATTCTAGTAGGTCCAAATAAATCCATGTGCAATAGTTCTAATGGCTTAAAAGTTGAAACAATATTTTTAGATTTGAATGAAACTCTTATTTGTTTACCTAGTTGGCATGCATCACAAATTCTATCCTTTTCAAAGTTCAATTTGGGTAAACCGATAACCAATTCTTTCTTAATGAGTTTTGAAAGTGAATGTATGCTAATATGTGCAAGCCTACGATGTCAAAGCCAACTAGTCTCATTAATCTTGGCATTCAAGGCTACTAGGCATTGCATGTTTATATAAATCTACCATATAAATATTACCATGTCTATGCCCAACAAATTTAATGCCTTCATTAATAGGACTAGTTACTATGCAAATAGAAGATTCAAAAATAACTTTGTATCCTTTATCACAAAATTGACTGATGCTTAATAAATTATATTTTAAACCATCTACTAATAAAATATTTTTAATATACTTGGAGGGAGTGATACCAATGTTACCTATACCGATGATCTTTTCTTTGCCATTGTCTTTAAAGGTGACCATCCCTCCATTTTTAACATCAAGTGTGATAAATTGGGATTCATCACCAGTCATGTATCTCGAGCATCCGCTATCAAGATATCATTTTCGGTTTGCTCCTTGGGATGCTAGACACACCTGCAGACAAAAGTCAAGTTTTTACTTTAGGTACCCAAGCTTTCTTGGATCTTTTTTGGTTAGTCACAATGGTTCCTTTTGGAACCCATATTTTCTTTACATTAGAATTTATGGATTTGTTAGAGAAACAAGTGTATGACTTGTGTCCTATTCTACCATATTTGAAGTAAGTAATATTTGAAAACTTGTTGCTTGAAGAGTTTACATAGATATTTTTTAGAAACTTTTATTTCTTTAAGGGGTTGTAGCCAAGACCAGCTTTATCATAAATGACCTTTTGATTTTCAAGTATCATATTAAGTTTATTTAAACTTAAGGTGAATTTTTCAACCATTGGTTTTAGCTTGGCAATCTCATCTTTTAAGTTCAGATTTTTTTGAGATATGATTGATTTTTCATTAGAAATACTCTCATTTTATTTTAGTAAGTATTGATTCTTTGATTTTAACTCTTTGTTCTTTACCCCTAGCTTCTTTAGTTCATCAATTAAATCATAAAAGGCTTTATAAAGTTCTTCAAAGGTAAAGTCAATAGGAGTTTCAGAATTTATCTCATTTTCATGTGCTATAAGGTACAAGTTGGCTTGTTCATTTGAGTCTTCTTCTTCAGAGCTTGACTCATCACTTTCACTCCATGTAGCCATCATAGCCTTCTTCTTGTACTTCTTGAGACTCTTCTTCAGTTGTGGACATTCAGACTTAAAGTATCCTGATTTCTTGCATTCATAGCAAATAAGGGGTTGCTCCTTATCTTTCTCTTTGCTGTGTTCTCCTTTTGTGGGTGGCCTCTTCCTCATCCCTTGTTTTCTTTTTCTCAAAAACTTCTTAAACCTTCTAGTAATGAGAGCCATTTCTTCATCCTGCTCTTCATTTTTCATATCATCAGTTTCTTCATCAAGTTGAGCTGTGGATTTGAGGGCGATTGTCCTCTTCTTTTTGACTTCTTCTTCTTGATGTGGTTTCATGCTCAGTCATGTGTCATCAGTGATCCTAGAAGCTCTTCCAAGGGTAGGATGTTCAGATCTTTGGCTTCTTGGATAGCGGTCACTTTGGCTTTTCAAGTTCTTGGTAAGGACTTAAGAATCTTTCTCACGAGATCACTGTTAGAATAAGACTTACCAAGATTTTTTAGATCATTTATAATATCAGTAAAATGAGTAAATATTTCAGTTATAGATTCATCATACTCCATTTTAAAAAGTTCATATTTATACACGAGCATATTAATTTTGGATTCCTTCACTTGATTAGTTCCTTCATGAGTTACATCTAATCTATCCCAAATTTTTTTAGCAACATGCATGTTGAAATATGATTGAATTCATTAGCATCTAGAGCATAATATAAAATATTCATGACTTTAGCATTTAGTTGAGCCATTTTCTTATCAACCACATCCCATTATTTTTCAGATTTGGTCGATTCCATACCATCAATTAATTTAGTGGGTGTGTATGGTCCATTTACTATGATACTCCACATATCATAGTCAAGTGTTTGAATAAAGATTTTCATCCGAGCTTTTCAATAGGTATAGTTTGACCCATTGAAAAGTGAAGGTCGATTTGTGGACTGCCCATCGGCTAGAGAAGTGCCAACTTGAGTTGTCATAGATCTTTAGCTCTTTGATGGTTAAATCAAAGTAGGGCTAGAGCACCGAGCTCTGATACCACTTGTTGCCCAGCTATGCAACCCAAGAAGGGGGGAGAATTGGATTTTAAAAAAAAAATAAACTTAACTTACAACTATGAAGATTATTTAACAATAAGCAAGATAAGTATGGAGAGTGTAATTTATGCAAGGTGTAGAAGTTGGATGCAAGAATGCAGGAGGATAAAAAAATTTAAAAGGAGAGCAAGTAAGCACAACACAAACAAGAAGATTTATAGTGGTTCGGTGCCAACCTTGCACTTACATCCACTCCCCAAGCTCCTACTTGAAAATTTAAATCCACTAAACTGTATTCAATCCGAATACAACGTCGGAACCTCCGACTCTAGCATCCTAAGCTAGAACACTTATTTTCTGGGTACAAGCCAATCCAATAGAATCTGATTCAAAGTTTGGATCAACCTTTCCACATTTTGGATTCCTTCCAAAATAAAATAAACAACTCAAAAATAGAGTATAGGAGTTAATCACATAAAAGTATAGATGTAGCTCCTTTAATGAGCAAATAATACTTTAAATACACTTTACACAATTAGAAGGAAGCTCTTTCTGATTTTCTCAAGGTGGTTGAAGACTTGAATGAGCTCTTGAAGAGTTGGTGAACTTGAAATAAAAGCTTCTTGAACTTTTTAAGTGGGCTCTTGCTTAGTGTTGAAATGAATGCTTGAAAAACCTTTTTCAAATCTCTTTCTTATCTTTTATTCCCTCCTTTAAGAGCCTTTTATAACTTTAAATAATGATGGAGATTAATCTAGACTGAAATAAAGTTGTTAGAGCATATTAAATGAGTATTAAATGCAATCAAAAGGGTTAAAAACTAGCCGTTGCGGAAATTTTTCATCACAGGAGACTCATAGGGTCGACTCATGCTCATGGGTCGACTCATGGGGTCGACCTCTGTGGAAAAGAGTAGAAAATGACTGTTCTGTAATTTTAGCCTGCAGAATAGTAGAGGTCGACTTATAGGGTCGACTCATGCCAAGGAGTCGACTCATGGGGTCGACTCACAGAGTGTGCCAGCCAAAAATTTTGCATGCCGTTCAGTCCTTTTAGCCATGAGTCAACTCATGGGGTCGACTCAAAAATATAAATCTGATTTTTTTACAAAATATATATTTAAAAATATTGAAATTATCTCCAATAGATTACACATCTTTTGTTCTTGCTCTTGAGGCTTTCGAATCATGTCTGATAAAATTATGATTTTGCCCCTGAAATACAATAAATCTTTTTTCAAGCCAAAATCATTAGTAATCCCCTCTAATACTTTGTAATCATCAAAATTAATTCAAAGAGTAACAACCCTCCAATGGTGATCCATACGAAAATTGAACCAAAGACAGCACTCCTTCTTCACCTTGCTTCAAGAGTTCTAGCTCCTAGAACTCGACTAGCCTCGTACCGATCAAGTTTCTTCAAGAACCTGACCTCACCCTCATAGAACCTCCTCTGGACTTCTGATTCTCCTTCTTTAGGACCCTTACAATCCTTGTTAGGACCAGATAAGGCTTTGTCTTAAATCCCAAAGCCTTGTCCTAAAACTAAAATAGGTTATAAGAAAGAAAGGAGAGCAATAGGAGAGAAATTGGAAACCCCTCTTTTATTCATCGGATATCCAGTGCCCCAGCCTATTTATAACCACTAGAAAGATACCAAAAGAGAGGGACATGCCTTATCCAAAAGGCATATCTGATCTGATTATCAGAGATAAGAGCTCCTTCAAGTAGAAGGACTCTTATCCATGATACATCGATCAGCACCCTAGTCTGCACACGTGCAACCAAAGAAGAGATGTTTTCACATTCCTTCTAAAATTAGAAAAATCCTAAAAAATTCAAGTGTATTTGAGATTCAATCTAGATTCAACAAATAAAAAATGGTGATAAAATTCTGATCTAAGGATGCTATCCTCACACCTCTTCATGCAAGTGCTGATCACCGCACGTGCAGACATCAGGACCAACTTATGGTATCCGTTTGGCATCCAGATAAGTCTGAAAAAATTCCAAAAAAAATATCAAAAATATATTACCAATGAAGAATGTCATCACCAAAAATAATTCTAATATCAAAGCATTTGTTTGGGATAAGGACTCTCCAAATCATGGAGAGACGCGATGCTTCTATGCACATGCATGGGACATCCTTCTTTTTCTAATTTTTTCTCTACCCCATAAATTCTAGAAAAAATATATCTCATATTTTGAGATATGCACCATAGGATGGAAAGTAATGTGAGCTACTACACATAATTTAATCCCACAAAAAAATAAATTTTTGCTTCTGCCCATGGCAACACTTGTAGGCAGAACCAGTTTTACACAACAACTTGGACTCTTCATATTTGGCATTAACATGGGATGTGGTGCCCCAATTTGAGATACTTCTAGGTGATATGACCTGACCCAAATGTCTACAAAATTGGACTAGCTAATTAGCAAGGGATGGGACCAAATTGATCTCCAAAGGAGCAAAGGTTTCCACACGTGCTAGCATGCTTATCGGAACCCTGATTGAATCCAAAATTTTAATCAACTTTTTTCAAAAGGATCCTTGGCCAATTTCTATATGTGTGTGATCTATTGGATTCTACATCTAGCCAGTAGTAGGTTCGGGTATAAGTTGATCAAATTTGATTAGATTTCAATCTAATCGATTTAGGTCCAATCGAGCTAACTCGAGCTCAACAATTAGAATCATTTCTAATTGGCAATCGAATTAAACTCTTTAATTCAATCAAAAATCTACAAGTCAAAATTGATATCTAGCAATGTATCACGACTACTCAAAAAATATAAAATTTGATAAAAATATCAAATATACCCTTCAGTGGTAAATTATCGTGCAATTGCATCCTTCGATCATCCTTGCACCCTGAATATGTTCATGAGTACGAAATTATGTCAAACTCAAACACATATTCATAATAATTCTTAATTAATTAATGATGACTCCAATGAAGAAGTATTAAAAGCTTTTTCTAATCTCCTTCCTACTTTTGACCAAAAGATTTTTCTCGAGTCATCTAAGATTGAGAATACACAAGATGCGATCTCCTCTTATTAGGAGTGATTGATTCTATGTTGACCTACTCACAATCTCCATACACACTCCACCATATTCAGAATATTTTGTACATGTCTTAATGCCATGCCTGGATATGAACCAAAATATGGGTTCATGTGCACAAGATTCCATGGTGGTCTCAGGTCTAAGGATCACTTACACAACTCCCACTTAGAGAACTACATGTAAATAAAGCTTCCATAAGATGTTCTCTTTCATCGAGTCAATTTAGTGAATTCATTTCTCAAATGAGTACCCACATCTTTGTATTAGTATCTCACACAAGTGGCTAGTGAGATCTACCATTTTCTCCATTGAGCATACATAAGATGTACCAGTCTATCCGAAATATTGATCCTCGACTCAATGATCCTATGACCAAAAATATTTAATTTTAAGATTTTAAGATTTTAGGTCTCACTAGCATGACCATTTCATGTCTCCTAAAATTATTATCCTAATCATTGTGGTTCATCATAATCTTAGACATAATAAGATTAGCTAATATGATGAATCAATGCCTCAAATAATAATAAATATCATTTCATGAGTTGAAAAATTATAAAGAAAGTCCCATCGCAACACACTTGCGATTGGCTTATCGGATACTTTTTTTTCAATCTCTCACTTGCACTAAAGCCAATCGTCTTTGTATCTCATACAATCATGATGATAATCATATAGCTGCTGTGGTATGGCTTTAGTGAATGGGTCTGCTGTATTATTCTTTCTGTCTACTCGTTTAAAGATAACATCTTGTCTCTAACGAGATGGAAATATCTGAGGATGTGCTTAAATCTATAATAAGACCTAGGTTCTTTATCTTGAATAACAGCCCCAGTGTTATTACTCTAGAGTGACACCGGTCCTTCAAACTTAGGAACAACTCTTAAATCCATAATGAGTTTTTTCATCCAGACAGCTTCCTTAATAGCTTCACTAGCAACAACATACTCTGGCTCAGTAGTTGAGTCAGCTAGTATCTACTGCTTGGAACTCTTCCAACTCACTACCCCATCATTTAGGATAAATACATACCCTGATATTGACTTACTATCATCTGCTTTCCAATGATCCTTCTTTGGATCAGCCTGAAATCTACTAGCTATGCCCAAAGCATAAGCTACATCAGGCTTGGTACATAGCATGGCATACATAATTGATCGCATAGCTAAAGCATAAGAGATTTCATTCATCCTTTTCCTCTCTTCTGGTGTCTTAGGACACATTCTCTTAGAGAGACGTATACCATGACTTGCAGGTAGGTAATCTCTTACTTGCCTTCATATTAAATCTCTTTAATATGAGATCTATGTACTGTGATTGGGATAAGCTTAACATCCTTTTAGATTTATCTCTATAGATCTTTATATCCAGTATATAGGATGCTTCACCCAAGTCTTTCATGAAAAACTTATTCGATAGCTAAGTCTTGATCGATTGCATCATTGGGATATCATTCCCAATGAGTAGTATGTCACTAACATACAGAACTAAGAAGATAATAACACTCCCACTTATCTTCTTATATACACATGGTTCACCATATTTTTGATAAAGCCAAACTTTTTAACTGTCATATCAAATCGGATGTTCCAGCTCCTCGAAACCTGTTTCAATCCATAGATGGATCTTATTAGCTTGCATACTTGATTTGCTCTCCTACTTGAGATAAATCCCTCTGGCTGAGTCATATAGACCTCTTCCTCTAGATTACTATTAAGAAAAATGGTCTTGACATCCATCTATCAGATTTCATAATCGTAGTATGCCGCTATTACAAGCAAAATCCGGACAGACTTGAGCATAGCCACTGGTGAGAAGGTTTCATCATAGTCAATTCCTTGCCTTTGACCAAAACCCTTCGTCACTAACCTAGCTTTGTAGGTTTCTACTTGGCCATCTACTCTGATCTTCCTTTTGAAGACCCACTTGCACCCTATATTGGGATCACACCCTCAGGTGCATCAACCAAGGTCTACACTTGGTTGGTATTCATCAAGTCCATCTTAGATTTTATAGCTTCCAGCTATCTGTCTGAGTCCCTACTCATGACAGCTTCCGAATAGGTCAGTGGCTCAACATCCTGAATGATGTTGATAGAATTATTATTCTTAATGATAAAATTATATCTCAGAGATGCTTGATGCACTCTATCTGACCTTCGGAGAGGTGTGTATAGTGGATGTACCTCATCCTTAGGTACTTTTGATTGAAGATCTTCTTGTAGTCCAACCACTGGTATTTCTGGATCAGTTTGTAGATCATAAACTTTCATAAATTCAATATTCCTCCCACTACCTCCTTCTTGGATAAATTTATGTTTCAAGAAAGTGGCATGCCTACTTACAAACACCTTTTGTTCAGTAGGGTGGTTGAAATAATATCCATTAATTTTATTAAGATACTCTACAAATCTACACTTGTCTGATCTAGCATTAAGCTTATATCCAAAAATATTTTTGACATAAGTAGGATAGCCCAAAGTCTTAAGATGTTTAAGATTAGGCTTCCTTCCATTCCATATCTCATATGGAGTGCTTGCAACAGACTTTGAAGATATTCTGTTTAGTATATATGTGGCAGTCTCTAAGGCATTATCTCTAGAAAGATATTAAGAGATCGGTGAAGCATATCATAGACCACACCATATCCATTAAAGTGTGATTCTTCCTTTCTGCTACACCATTTAACTAAGGTGTATAAGGAGGGGTCTATTCAGAGAGAATACCTTTACTTTTAAGATGATCAAGAAATTTATTGGATAAGTACTCTCCTCTTCGATCAGATCGAAGAATTTTGATACTTTTTTCAGTTTGTTTCTCGACCATACCTTGATACTCCTTGAACTTATCAAAAGCTTCAAATTTATGTTTTGTAAGATATACATATCCGAATCTTAATAAATTATCTGTAAAGATAATAAAATAGGAGTATCTTCTTCTGGCCTGAGTTGTTATCAGTCCATATACATCTATATGTACTAGAGCTAATAACTTACTTGTCCTCTCTCCATATTAAAAAATAGAGTCTTGGTCATCTTACCCATGAGACAAGATTTATAAGTCCCCAATGATTCATAATCATTTGGATCAAAAAATTTTTTTTGTATAACTTATTTATCTTTGACTCACTAATATGACTAAGACGACAATGCCAGAGATATGTGACATTCATATTTTTTTTATATATTTTTTTAATATAAAAAATATTTTTATTGAGTGCAAGAATTAAAAGATTGTTATCAATATAACCACTGCCATAAAATTTATTAAAAAAAATGAAGCATCCATTTTCCATTAGCCTTATTTTATAACCTTGTTTTAACAACAAAGATATAGAAATAATATTTCTAATGACCTTTGGCATGTAATAACAGTCTTTTAATTCTAAAGTTTTGTCCAAAGGCAAATCAAGTATATAGGTTCCCACAGTCTTTGCGCTAATAGACTCTCCACTTACGTTATAAAGCTTGAGGTCATCTCTTTTCAGACCTTTGATATTCTATAGTCACTGTAATGAATTACAAATATGCGATCCACAGATGATATCCAATACCCAAATATCAGAGTCTGAATCACTCAATGAAAAATAGGTCTGTATCATATACATATCTTTTGGTGTTATACTTGTACCCTACTTCAATCTTGCAAGATAATTCTTGCAATTATACTCCTAATATCTAAATTTTTCATAAATAATATCCATACAGACATCATTATCTTCTCATTATTACTGACCAATCTAGGATCAAAAATATCCAAAACATCAGAGTTCTTTTCCGATATAAACCTAATTTGCAAGTTTTCTAACCAATCCACATAGTTGTATCGGTCAACATAGTTTTATTTATGATATCATGGGGTGAAAATAAAGAAGCCATAATGTAGACTTAAATCTACATAAAATAATAATATAAGCAGACCACTCATGTTTGACATGCATAACTAGATTAGGACTTTTAAATCTAGTTATGTCTCTCACTATTTTATCAGATACCATAGCCCTCTCTTATGGTAAACGAGATATATTTTATATTTATCTTAGTGAGATTGAGATCCTAATTTCTCATAACGATTTTGTGTTAATACAACAAACCCTTATGAGTTCATAGGTAAAAAATTCTTTCCAATTATATCTCATACAATTCTCAATATTTTATCTTGGCCTCTTAAAATATTATTAGTCTTGTGTTAACATAACAAGCTATAATATTTTAGTTAAGTAAGACCCTTCATTTCAATACAGTCAAAATCGAATATAATTGTCCTTGTGTTAGCACAACAAAGCAGTATATCTAAAATTGCCGTAAGTATTTTTTATGCACCAAGATTATGTTATATCAATCCTTATGACAAGCCTTATGGTAACACAACAAACTAGCCATAGTTTATGATGTAACATTAACCTAGCATGAAGGAAGGCCCTTAGTAGTGTTTAAGACACTAAGCTACCTTTATTCAAGATTCAAACTAATCTTGTTGGCCAGAAAAGTGTTAAGATTAGTGGGGGTCCCCCCATTGCATTTTTTAGACACCAATAAAATTGGCCAGGCCAGCAATAGAATCAATTAAATAACCATCGCACTTGAAACACTCCTTAGACACCAATTAATTAATCGATTCAAGAAAATAGGTTAGCTTCTAGTTTACAACACTACAACTTAATATAATTTTTATGAGGGCTTTAATGGTCTCAAACACATCTTAATTCAATCTATCACAGGAATGCACTATAATAGTTATATCTTAATAATTATAACAACTAATTATGGCATCTTATCATATCTCTAAGATATGGAAGCAGAATCATACAATATGATTATAACTAAATATCTCAAACATAACATATATGCATGAAGTACTAATAACATGCATGAATATAAAATACTCTTTTCACGGTTCTTCTTCTTGGAACATCATAGTGGCACCCCTACATGCCATAAGAGTACCCTATTGAATAGGACGAGAGGGTCTCTGAACCCTACTTTCTCTTATGACCAGACGACCTGGTGATGAACTTCAATTAGAGTACTAAGCTACTAAGAAAATTTTATACATACATCATGTATTTTATATTTAAAACATATCTCTAAGACATAATAGGGCTTGGATGTTTAATCGGGTTCAACCCTTGACCCGACTTGAACCAAACCATAAACTCATGCTTGATCACAATCAAGATAATAATTTAATCTTTGATTATATAAATCAAGATAGGCTCATACTACTATTGAGTTCTGGTGGCATAGTGGAAGGGTTAGGTGTTTAAAATTTTTATTCAAAACACCCAATACACCGGAAGCCCTAATGCCCAGAAACTCTTGACTATAATAATCAAAGCATAATAAATATAAATTAGGATAAGAAGAATACCTATCATGCTAATCCTAATTTTTATAAGGTGTCTAAGTGTCTGTCCTCCAATGGTGATCCATACAAAAATTGAACCAAAGACAGCGCTCCTTCTTCACCTTGCTTCAAGAGTTCTAGCCCCAGAACTCGACTAGCCTCGTACCGGTCAAGTTTCTTCAAGAACCTGACCTCACCCTCTTAGAACCTCCTCTGGACTTCTGATTCTCCTTCTTTAGGACCCTTACAATCCTTATTAAGACCAGATAAGGTTTTGTCTTAAATCTCAAAGCCTTGTCCTAGAACTAAGATAGGTTGTAAGAAAGAAAGGAGAGCAACAGGAGAGAAATTGGAAACTCCTCTTTTATTCATCGGATACCCAGTGCCTTAGTCTATTTATAGCCACTAGAGAGATGCCAAAAGAGAGGGATATGCCTTATTCAAAAGACATATCTGATCTGATTATCATAGATAAGAGTTTCTTCAAGCAGAAGGACTCTTATCCATGATACATCGATCAGCATCCTGGTCTGTGCGCGTGCAACCAAAGAAGGGATGTTTTCATATCCCTTCTAAAATTAGAAAAATCTTCAAAAATCCACATGGATTGGAGATTCAATCTAGATTTTATAAAATTAAAAATAGTGATAAAATTCTCATGGAAGGATGCTATCCCATACCTCTTCACGCGAGTGCTGATCCCCACGTGCGGAGGCATCAGGACCAACTTATGGCATCCGTTTGGCATTTAGATAAGTCTGAAAAAATTTTAAAAAAATTATCAAAAATATATTATCAAGTAAAAAATGTCATCACCAAAAATCATTCTAATATCAAAGCATTTGTTTGGGATAAGGACTCTCCAAATCATGGAGAGATGCGATGCTTCTACGCACGCTCATGAGATATCCTTCTTTTTTCAATTTTTTCTCTACCCCATAAATTCTAGAAAAAATATATCTTATACTTTGAGATATGCACCAAAGGATGGAAGGTGATGTGAGCTATCACATATAATTTAATCCCACAAAAAATAAATTTTTGCTTTTGCCCATGCCAACACTTGTAGGCAGAACCAGTTTTACACCAAGAGTCCACCACAACTTGGACTCTT
>NC_025994.2:41233771-41269494 GCF_000442705.2 Elaeis guineensis
CGGGTTCAACCCTTGACCCGACTTGAACCAAACCATAAACTCATGCTTGATCACAATCAAGATAATAATTTAATCTTTGATTATATAAATCAAGATAGGCTCAATACTACTATTGAGTTCTGGTGGCATAGTGGAAGGGTTAGGTGTTTAAAATTTTTATTCAAAACACCCAATACACCGGAAGCCCTAATGCCCAGAAACTCTTGACTATAATAATCAAAGCATAATAAATATAAATTAGGATAAGAAGAATACCTATCATGCTAATCTTAATTTTTATAAGGTGTCTAAGTGTCTGTCCTCCAATGGTGATCCACACAAAAATTGAACCAAAGACAGCGCTCCTTCTTCACCTTGCTTCAAGAGTTCTAGCCCCCAGAACTCGACTAGCCTCGTACCGATCAAGTTTCTTCAAGAACCTGACCTCACCCTCTTAGAACCTCCTCTGGACTTCTGATTCTCCTTCTTTAGGACCCTTACAATCCTTATTAGGATCAGATAAGGTTTTGTCTTAAATCTCAAAGCCTTGTCCTAGAACTAAGATAGGTTGTAAGAAAGAAAGGAGAGCAACAGGAGAGAAATTGGAAACCCTCTTTTATTCATCGGATACCCAGTGCCTCAGTCTATTTATAGCCACTAGAGAGATGCCAAAAGAGAGGGACATGCCTTATCCAAAAGACATATCTGATCTGATTATCAGAGATAAGAGTTCTTCAAGCAGAAGGACTCTTATCCATGATACATCGATCAGCATCCTGGTCTGTGCACGTGCAACCAAAGAAGGGATGTTTTCATATCCCTTCTAAAATTAGAAAAATCTTCAAAAATCCACATGGATTGGAGATTCAATCTAGATTTTATAAAATTAAAAATAGTGATAAAATTCTCATGGAAGGATGCTATCCGTACCTCTTCACACGAGTGCTGATCCCCACGTGCGGAGGCATCAGGACCAACTTATGGCATCCGTTTGGCATTTAGATAAGTCTGAAAAAATTTTAAAAAAATTATCAAAAATATATTATCAAGTAAAAAATGTCATCACCAAAAATCATTCTAATATCAAAGCATTTGTTTGGGATAAGGACTCTCCAAATCATGGAGAGATGCGATGCTTCTACGCACGCTCATGAGATATCCTTCTTTTTTCAATTTTTTCTCTACCCCATAAATTCTAGAAAAAATATATCTTATACTTTGAGATATGCACCAAAGGATGGAAGGTGATGTGAGCTATCACATATAATTTAATCCCACAAAAAAATAAATTTTTGCTTTTGCCCATGCCAACACTTGTAGGCAGAACCAGTTTTACACCAAGAGTCCACCACAACTTGGACTCTTCATATTTGGCATTAACATGGGATGTGGTGCCCCAATTTGGGCTACTTTCAGTGACATGACCTGACCAAATGTCTATCAAATTGGGCTAGCTAATTGCAAGGGATGAGACCAAATTGGTCTCAAAGGAGCAAGGGTTTCCACACGTGCTAGCATGCTTACCGGAACCCTGATTGAATCCAAAATTTCAATCAACCATTTTTAAAAGGGTCCTTGGCCAATTTTTATATGTGTGTGATCTATTAGATTCCACATCTAGTCGAAGTAGGTTCGAGTATAAGTTGACCAAATTTGATTAGATTTCAATCTAATCGATTTAGGTCCAATCGAGCTAACCCGAGCTCAACAATTAGAATCCTTTCTAATTGGCAATCGAATTAAACTCTTTAATTAATCAAAAATCTACAAGTCAAGATTGACATCTAGCAATATATCATGACTATCCAGAAGATATGAAATTTGATAAAAATATCAAATATACCCTTAAGTGACAAATTACGTGCAATTAATCCTTCGATCATCCTTGCACCCTGAATATGTTCATGAGTATAGAATTATGTCAAACTCAAACACATATTCATATCGATTCTTAATTAATCAATGATGACTCTAATGAAGAAGCATTAGAAATTCTTTCTAATCACCTTCCTGCTTTTGGCCAAAAGACTTTTCTCGAGTCATCTAGGATTGAGAATACACGGATGCGATCTCCTCTTATTAAAGTGATTGATTCCATGTTGACCTACTCACAACCTCCATACATACTCCACCATATCCAGAACACCCCGTACATGTCTTAATGCCATGCTGGGTATGAATCAAAATATAGATTCATGTGCACAAGATTCTATGGTGGTCTTAGATCTAAGGATCACTTGTATAACTCCCACTTAGAGAACCATCTTTGACATGTAAATAAGCTTCCATAAGATTTCTCTTTCATCGAGTCAATTTAGTGGACTCATTTCTCAAATGAGTACCCACATCCTTGTATTAGTGTCTCACACAAGTGGCTAGTGAGATTGCCACCCTCTCCATTGAGCATACATAGGATGTCCCAATCTATCCGGAATATTGATCCCCGACTCAATGCTCCTACAATCAAAAATATTTAATATTAAAATTTTAAGATTTTAGGTCTCACTAGCATGATCATTTCATATCTCCTAAAATCATTATCCTAATCTTTGGGGTTTATCATAATCTTAGACATAATAAGATGCAGCTAATATGATGAATCAATGCCTTAAATAATAATAAATATCATTTCATGAGTTAAAAAATTATAAAAAAAGTCCCATCGCAATACACTTGCGATTGGCTTATAGGCACTTTTCTTTCACTTTACACCTATTCATGTTGAACCCTTTCAACATAAATTTTATGTACCTAGACTAGGACAAGCCCTACATCCACTAACATCTATCCCTATAGATGCCAAAAATTGGATGCTTAACCCAAATCTATCTGTGATAAGCAAGCCATTGACCGAGTACAATATTGGGACTACCTTCCCAATAAGCTGTATGTCCCCCACATACATAATCAAGAAATTAGTGGAACTCTCACTTATTTTCTTGCACATAATAGGTTTATCTATATTTGATAAAGTCAAATTTTTGACTGTCCCATCAAAAATAGAAGTATCCACTTCTCATAAACTGTCTGAATTCATAAAAGCATTTACCCTCTAACTAGAGACAACTTCTCTAGTTGGTGTATGGCAATAGCAAAAATTCGAATAGGCATCCCTAACAGCAACCTATTGGGTTATACCCATAGGTGCTTCAACCATAATCCATACTTGATTGATGTATAGGAAGTTGATTTCGGATGTCAAGATTTTAGGCCAACTGTTAGAGTCTCTACTCATAACAATCTCTGAATGGGTCAAGTAAAAACAACATTTACAATGATGTATAGTGTATCATCATTTATAATGACCAACCTATATTTTTGAGTGGTGCATTACACACTCAGATTGATCTTTCAGTGAGGAGGTGTGTATCATGGTCGTGCCTCATCACTGGGTACATCTGGTTGAGGATTAACTTGTGGACACTCCACTGGTTAAGATAGGATAGTTTATAGGTCCTGAACTTCTCAAGTTCAATTATCCTCCCACTTCCTCTTTTAAAAAAAAAAAATTCTAAAAGGTAGCATACCTACTGACAAAACATCTTTTGTCAAGTAGGGTGGTAGAAATAGTATCACATACTATTCTTTAGGATAATCTATATACTTATAAAAACCTATTCTAGCACAAACTTATATACATCAATCTTTTCACATAAGTTCGGCAACCTATCTTTTGTCTTTTCTATATCTCATATGGAGTGCTTGTAACAGATTTTTACAGTATCTAATTCATACAGTAATTTCTGAGACATATTCCCAGAAAGAGATAATAATATTTGTGAAGCAAAAATATATCATATCACATATGAAGTGTCAATCTCTGAGTCAAGATATTATTAATCTTCGAATATCCATATGTTCAAGACCTAATATCTTATTGTCTAAGATATGTGACCATCACATATTTATTTTTTTATTCTTATAAATATGAAGAACATCATCATCACTGATTAAAATATAAGACCATTATAATAAAACCATAGCCACAATGTTTACCAGATACAGAGTAACTTTTACTCTTAACATTAATTTTAAAATTATGCTAAATAGTAAAAGATTTGAAATAATGTTTTGATAAATTTAGGCTCATTTCAATGGTCTATTAGTCTCTAAATCTTGGTAGAAGATTATATAGGTTCCTACAGCCTCAGCATGAATGGACTATCTATTAGTGCCAAAAGCCAAGTAGTCACCTCACCTTAGCTTCATAGGTCCAACAAATATTTTGCATAAGAGGAACCTATATTAGGTATCACATACCTAAAAATTTAAAGCTGAAACACTCAATAATAATTAGTTTGTATCACATAGAAATATTAGCAGATGCAACTTTTGCATCCTTCTATTGCTTCACACTAGTAAGACATTTATTGCAATTTATAGCTCATCAATCCTGTATCGATATTAGATACCTATAATGAAGATATTCTTCACCTTCTATTCTTCAACCATTCCATGATATTTAGTCAATTTTAAAGATATCTTAAGTAATGAATGTAAAGATGCAAATGTATATATAAGAACATAAATAGGACACTCATGATGATATGCATAAGTTAGACGAAGATTTTTATCTAATTATATCTTTCACTATTTTAACGAATTTTATAGCCCTCAAGTATAAAATCAAGAATCTTATCATAAATTTTTTAGTAGGATTGTGATCTCAATTCTTCATAAAAAGCTTTGTGGATAGCACAACAAGCTCCTATGAGTTCAAAGATAGGTAACTCTTTACCAATTGTATCTTATGCAACTCTCAACATAACTTTTACCTCTAAAATACTTATAGCCTTATGGATAGCACAACAAACTATAGTATTTTAGTTAAGTCATATTTTTCAATCCTATATAGTCATATCTAGATAATACTATCTTTGTGGATAGCACAATAAGACAGCACTACCAAATATGCCATAAGCATCACTAGGTCAATATCATATCAATTACTATAGCAAGCATTGTGGATAGCACAACAAACTCACTATAGTTTTTGATATATTCTATTGACTTAGTATGAGCTAAATACCATTAGCTTCATTATGCACCAAGACAGTATTTAGCCAGTCCCCACAGTAAGCCTTATGGATAGCATAACAAGCCTACTATGGTTCTTGACATAATAGTGACTCAACATGAAGGAAGGCATGGGTAGTATTCTTAACACTTCGCCATTATGACTTAATATAATTTAATCGAGGGACTTAGATCTCAAGCACATCCTAAATATTTAATCATGTATCATATGCAATTTAAATTCTATTTTTTTTTATAACTACTAGCAAATTTGAGCATATCAAGAAAAATAAATAGTTATAGACTTTGAAAAATTATCCGAGCCACAGGATGATCTAAGGGTCTAACCCTAGATGCATCATAGATTGAACAATCTCATAGTCAATCTTAATGCACCTCAGCTCTCCAAAAGCCTGATTGTCCAATCTTCATCACCATGAAGTCTATTATGAATGCTTGATCTTTATTTGAAAATAGAATGAAATAATTTCAATCAGTTCTTAAATAATTTTTTTTCTATAATTTTACATCATTATGTAAAAATTTCAATCAACAGTTGTGAATATAGAAAAGAGAGGTTCAACTAATAATATAATGCATCAGGGACATCCAGCCCAATTGCAACTCTTGTAGATGCATTAATATAATCAGCCAATATATAAGCATTCATACAAATATTCATCACATGGATGTTGCATAGTCCATAACAAATCAACATAATATTTCATAACAATTATAAAATATTATAACAAACAACTCATGTTATTTCAATTACGATATCATTCAAATACATATCAATAAAGATGTTTGAATATATGGGTATTGGATCCATCTAAGGTTTCCGAATCAGGTTCAACACTTGACCCAAAGTTCAATATTAGGTCAATCATTTATCATCCATATGAGTTAGGTTGATCAATTTTTAAGTTAAACCTAATTCAATTAGGTTAACTCAGATTCAGTCACCCATAACTCAAACCCTAATCTAATTAGGTAAATGACAAAATTTGATTAACCAAAATTAAACTAAGCTTATAATCAAATTAGAACAATAATGTTGGTTTAATCTATAAATATTAATTCTAATCACATTAGAATAATAAATTATAGTTAAACCAATCTATCGGCATAAAAACCATAATTGATATCTGATGCATCCTTTTTATGACCAAAATTTTTCGATCCCACGCATACCTCGGATAACAACCAAGATGGTCGACCCACAATGGTGAGTCTTCGATAACATGGTGGTCAGTCCTTGGATCTTAAGTAAATGTATCAAATGTAAAAATCTTAATTTTTGACAATGTACATCCATATGCAGCAGTCCAAGGCCCCCGCACATCACATACACTGAATTTCAATTCCATCAAAAAATAGATCAAAGGATCTAAATTAAACTTGTCACACAAGTCTATAAACCATGAAATTTCATATCCAAAGTTTGATCATGGATCAATAATGCTTTATCAAAAATAAAAATACATCAAAATCATCAATGAAACATCAATCAGAAAAACTGATTTTGACATAGTTCGATCTGGATCTAATCCATATCACAAAAATAACATGAAATTTGACTAAATCTATCAAGGATGGCTCTGATACCACTGCTGCATTTCGGTGATGCAGTGTAATATAGATTTTAAAATTTTTAATATTCATTCAGTAAATGAAAATAAAGTTTAACAATTAAATTCAACCACTGAAACTCAAAATCTCAGGAACCCCTTAATGATTACAATCAAATCACAAAAATATGCAAATCAGGAGAAGATCAAAAGTCATATACCACTATGAAGATCATGAATTGATGATTTTGAGATCTCTACAAGACTCTAAAGTAGAAATCCTCCAACGGTGATCCACACAAGATTGATCAGGGCCCTTCCCAACTCGTTATGGTGCTGCAGCCTTCTTCGCAAGTGCACTGCCGATTGTCCTTCGCAAGAACAGATTGCACCAATGCTTATACGTCTTCATGACCTTCACTAAGACCTCTTTAGAAACTTTTTCTCAAAATATCATACCACACAAAAATTAAATCAGATGTTCAACACTTGAACATATTGATTTCAGGACAAGCATCTCATGCTTTCCTTTTTCTTTCTCCCTTTCCATTCCATTTTCTCTCCCTTTTCTCTTTGTCTTTTTTCTAGATTTTTTTCATTGTTTTCTATCATTTCTATGCCCATCCTTACCAAAAAATGGCACATTAAAATAGGTTGTGGCACCCCCTTTAAATAGGAAACATGGGGCGACTCCATGGGATGCCAACTCCTGGCATCCCTTAACTATTACCTGCTCCAATTAATTTTTTCATGTAATCCAATGAGTTGGCATAGAATAAAAGGTATTTCATCTATAGAAGGACTCTTCCTCTACCTAAGAAAAATTAATTCACAATCAAATTATGCATGGGAAAGAAATCAACGTGAGATATGAAGAGTCCATGCCAATAAGGACTCTTCCATAAACTCAACGTAGACATTAAAAAAAAACAATCTAATTAGCATTCAAACTCCCTGTAAGAGAAGGACTCTTCCTTCTCTTCTGTTCCCATAATTCTAAGAATCATCTGATGACTCAAAGAATTAAAAAACACATGGAGAATTAAAGGAAAGAAATCAAGAGTCAACGTTGAAATGGACTCTTCCATTTCAACGCCATAAATGGGGCGTCCCAAATCCTTTTTGGCATGGAGTTCCTTCCTAGTGAAGGAATCCTCTTCCTCTTCCATGTCCCACATCCCAAGGAACCATCTGATGGTGCACAATAATAAGAAATACATGGAACATCTAATAATTTTAAGATAAGTATGAAAGAAGGACTCTCCTTCCTTAAATCCAAAATAAATGTGACACCACCATTTTTTATGCGTGTGGTTTAGGCATGGAGAAGGTGGATTCCATATGAAACTCTTTCATAAAATCCAAATTAACCAACTAATAAATTAGATGGTTTAAACCTAATCACATTAGGTCAAGGCAACAAGACTAGGTTAGCACAAACACCTTTACACTGAATCCAATAGAAAACTTGGGTTAATTCATGTGCTAGCAATTTAATTAACCCATAAAATTTACAATAAATTCAAATTGATTGGATCAAGACCAAATCTCTATTGTGTGTAACCCATTGGGTTCCAAATCTAGCCAGCAGTGGACTCAAACTCTCGACATAATTCTAATCCGATTGGTTTAGGTCAGTTCGAGAGCCTCAATCAACTAGGACTTTTCCTAATTGATTTTCAAATTAAACTCTTTTAATTTTAGAGAGTTCACAAGTTAAGATTGACATCTAGCAATATGTCATAACTATCCAAAAGATTTAAAATTTGATTAAAATACCAAAATTATCCTTCCGTGATGAGTTACCGTGCAATTCAATCTTTCGATCACACAACATTCCGAAAAGACTATGGGTATGAAAATATATCAAACTCAAATACCTAACCATATGTATCTCAATCAGATGATGATGACTTGATTGATGAACTAGTAGAAACTATTTCTATCATTCATCTCTGTTCTGGCCAGAAACTTTCAGAGTCACCATCCTATGAAATCACATAGGATATTCTCTCCTCTTACAAGAAGTGACCGATTCTTTATTGACCACTCACAACCTCCATGCACACTTTGCCATACCCAGAATATCCCATATATATCTTAGAGTGGTGTGTTAGGGAATAAACCAAAGTAAGGGTCTATGCAAACAAGGTACCATGGTGATCTCAGGTCAAAAGATCACATGCACCACTCCCACTAAAGAACCATCTATCAACATGCTATAAGGCTCCATCAAATATTTTTTTACGGATCAGTTCAGTGAACTCATTCTCTAATGAGTACCTACATTCTTGTATTAGTGTCACCACATAGGTGGTTGTGAGATCAGCCATCATTTTCATTGAGCATATATAGGATGTATCAGTCTTACTGACATCATCGATCTCCAACTCGATGATCTAATGACTGAAAATATTTTAGATTGAGACTATCAAGATTTTAGGTATCACTGGTATGATCTCATCATGGCCTTAAAATCATTGCCCTAATCTATAGATTTTATCATAATCATATAAAAATGATGCAGCAAATGATAAAATATAATATCTCATATAAATAAAATAACTAATATCATGCAAATGAGCAGAAAGATAATAAAAAAATATCCCATCGCATCCCTATGTGATTGGCTTGTAGGGTACTATTCTTTCACTCATCTATCCACTTTTTAAATGCGGCTCATTGATCAAACGATGGATTAGCTAGTAACACAGACATATTCTGATCTAGGATATGGATAGTTTTTCAAAATTGAGAATGATTTTTAAATTCTGGAGCCAGTCTTTATAGTTCGTTTCGGTCAACCTACTGGTGTCAAGGATACGAGCTAGGGGTTGAAACTCGATATGGTTATCTGTAGAGAGAATAGTTTTTAATTAGATATTTATACTTATTAAATATTTATTTTAGAAACTTTAAAAATAAATAAGGGCTCCCATTATTTTTTTGAATCTTCCAACTCTTCGGGTGGAGAAATGAAAATCTATACGCATTCAGTTTCTAATGGATACTATGGTTCTATTGATCCATGCGCACCTCTCTTAATAGTTATTGATGAGCATAGACCCATGAGTAGAGAATACCTTATCCATTGCTTTACTAAGCAAGATGCAGCGGGTTTGATCTCTAAGTCCTATGGCCTTACATAACAGTTATTGGCATATTTCTTAGTTAAGTCAGATCCATCATTCACCAGCGAAACACAAAGCCGTCATTGGGATCCTCTCCTAACAGTTATTGGGTTTGACCCCATCTCTACCCCAGAGCATTAAATGTCAATAGAGTGGTTATACTTTCTCGATGTAATTGAATCACTGTAACTAGCTGAGAACGATCAACATCGGAAAGGCACCCGTATCTCTACAATGATGGAAGACCTCTAGATTTAATATTTAGTAAGAAGATTTAGATTTAGGTCTCTTCTAAATCAACAAATATGACATCTGACTGATCAAGTTCAGATCAGCACATCCATATATCTGATCTATCTAGTCGGCATGGGTGAACATGAATCAACAAGTACTCTAGCATAAAATTGAATCTCCCAAAATGGTCAGATAAGTTAAGATGAGTGGAGGTCCCGCATTATTTTTTTTCGACACCAACGAATTGATCAGATCAGATAACAAACTAATTAAATAACCACCGTCTAGATATTTGCCTTAGACACCAAATTGATCGATTAGAATCGATCAGGTTAATCTATTGAAATGGGCCTGAATCACTAAGCCAAATTTAATTTTGAGTCAATCAATTCACATCAAAATATGAATCAATACAACCAACTATAACTAAACTCGAATTTGAGCCCCTTTGATCTAATCCTAATCAACCATTGATTAGGTTCAATCAACTGCTCAAAATCGATAATAGATTCTAGCTTGATCTAATCAATTGACCCTAATTATAGTTTGATCACTAGATCTAATTTGTTCAACCCATACCCACATATAATAACATAATTTTTAGATTCTAAAAATATTTTTTAGATTATATTTCATTGCATGTATTAGTAGATTATGATCTTGAAATAGTTTCAGATCTAAACTTAATGTTATATATCACATACATCAAGTTTTAGATCTAAACTTTAAACATATATCACATATATATATTAAATTATAAATATAAAATAAGAATTATATATATTAAATATATATAAAATTAAATCTATGATAATAATTAAAATATCTTAAAAATAATTTTAAAAAAATTGATTCGCATCAAACTAGGACAATCTTTTCAATATAGGGGTAAACCCTATACTAGGACAATCTTATACCAGTCTAATGCAAACTTTTAATCATTTTAATTTTAGATCTAACATGAATAAAGACATATCATATACATTAATTTTTAAATCTAAATGATTGATTTAAATATTTTAAAAATAGTTTTCAAAATCAATTAATCTTGTGCTAGGATAATCTTTTTAATATAGTGGGTAAACCCTAAACCAAGACAACCTTATACCAGCATAAGATCAATTTTAAATCATCTAAATTTTTAGATCTAAGATTAAAAATTAGATTATACATGTCTTAAAAATTTGGCTTTGATACCATTATTAGAAAATCGGGTAGGGTTGCATGTATAGATTTCAAAATTCTTTTGAAGTAGCAGCAAAAAATGATTTAAGTTAAACCCTTTAATCTCACATGCAGTAGATCTAATCTACATCTACCCGAGTTCTAGATCTAAGACATGCATATAATCAAAAAATTAAAATAAAATTGAGATCAGATCTCAATACCTTGCACGGATTGAAATTCATCATAATCGATGATCTTAAATCTGAAGGTTCCTGTGCTGCATACGTGTCCAGCCTCTACAGGTGTCTATCAGGATCAATCTTAAACTTTATTTTTCATTGTAGATCTTTCTTTTTCGAATAAAATCTCAACCTTTTGAACCTTTGATCACATGTTGTCTTTGACTATTGTGTCAACACTTGAACTGCAATCTTTCTCCTTTTTACTTAATGTAGAAGAAGCCACCCTTCACCTTGGGTGTGTGGGAGGATGGGATGCCCAACACTTGGGCATTGGAAAGAGAGGAAGAAGGGGTGGCATGGAGAAGGAGAGGAGGAGGTGTTTTGAATTCTCAAAATTCAATTAATTTTAAACCCTAGGGGACCATCTTCTTAAATAGGTCTTTCTTGATTCCAAATCATTATCCAATCAGGTTAAAAAGATTAGATCTTATCTCATAAGGTATCTTACTTTTTAATTTGATTTTCTTCCTAAAAAAACCAGACCTAATTGGAAAGACCCTTATCTCAAAATTCAAGTGGATGTGGTGCCTCGTCTTATAAGGCAAGATGAGAAGGTGCCACTTGATATTTTTAAGGCAAGTAGTTGGGGTGCCAACACCCTCTTAATATTTAAGGCAAGTAGTTGGGGTGCCAACTCTTGGTGCCCCCTTAAGGTTTTATGCACAAGAGAGGGGGCGTGGCCCCTATCTCTCTTCTTCCATGCCAAAGCAAAAGAGGAGGTGGGTCCCTCACTCTTTCTCATGCCCTCTCTAAGGGATGGTGCCCCTTGGAGTTTCCAAAGGGGAGCATGCACCATCTCTTCTTTCCAATTAATCCTCGCCACAAAAGAAAAAATAAGAGAAAAAATGAGAAGATTAATCTGCCAACTCATTGACTTAATCCAATCATTTTGGGTCCATAAATAGGTGCCCCACTAAATCCAAATCAAAATGAGTTTAGATTAGGTTCAAGGCAATGGACTTAATCCAATCTTTTTCTAATAAGAAATCGAAATCCAGAGAAGAATTAGATTTAACCATGTGCTAGTATGGTTCTCATGAACCCAATAGGATTTCACTAAATCCTAGTCCAATTAGAACTTCACAAGTCTAATTGATTAATTCAAGATGAAATTCTTTAATGTGTGATCCCATAGATTTGATTCTATCTAGTAGTGGGAGATCACAATATCATCAAAATTTCTTTTGATGGGTTGGAACAATTTCAGCTTTATCTTTCGAGAGTCATCGATCATCAAGATGATGTCCGATGAGTCTCATAATCTACCAGTGACACTTAGCAATATGTAGTAGCAACCCAGTAGAATGAAAGTGTGAACCTCTAGGTGCAGATATTGTATGATTCAGTCTTTCTATCATAAGTCCCGACTTGATGGGGGTCATAGAGAACTCGTCAGACTCCATCGTCAGTCATATACTAAATTGACTCGACTCGAGTTCACTTGTGAATTTCATGAAAACTCCTTTCTAATATTCATACTTGCTTTGGTCAAATACTTTCTGAACTTAATCTCGCAAGTCGCATAGAACTTCTCTTTTTCTATCAAGATCGATAGATTCTTTTTAGTTGCATCCTACTCCTAACAATGAATCTGAACCTACCGTAGCCAACATGCACAGCAAGGATCCGAATGGCTAGAGATCAAGAAAACGTACAGTCAAACTCAGTAGTCTCGTTGTGAATAGCCGATGACACGTAGGTTAAAGGATCACTCACACCATTGCAGCATCGAAATAACCACTGATGAGTGAGTAGACATCCAAATAGTTTCTCATGTTCATCATGCTCAGTATAAGTTGTTCTCTAACAACCATCCATACTTTCATCCCAGTGTCTCTACACTGCAGATCCGAGACTCATCTGTCTATAAGAGAGGTGAACAGTACACTGATCTTAAATAAATTGATCACTGTCCTCCGTGATGATCCTTTGATCGAGAGCATTTAGAAACTAATCACTAATTAATGTATATCTCAAATTTTTAATACCTTGAGAATATACAAAAATCATCTTTGTTAATTTTTAGGACAAATCATGGATACATAAACATGATTGAAAAAAAAATTATTAATATAAAAATATTATAAGTATAAAATTAAATCTTAGAATTACAAAATATGTCAGCCGATAATTGACTTCTAGAGCACTCATCTAAGAGGAGCAATTTTTGTCCTTTAACTTTATGTAATCTCTATACCGGCACCTATAAAATCTCAGACAAGGGTCTAGATCTGTGGATGATTACATGGAAGAGTTCTACCAATCGATCACCAGAAATGACTTAATGGAGAGTGAAGAGAGAATGGTGGTGAGGTACCTTAATGGTCTAAAGTAGCAAATCGAAGATGCCTTGAGACTCCATTCCCTGTGGATGGTTAAGGAAGCATACTATCGAGCTGTGGTAGCTGAGGAGCAGCTGCAACAAAGGTCTGCACCCAGATCTGATCCTCTCTTACAGAGCAACCAAATGCCAGAGAATCAGGAGGATATATGGCATACCCAAATTCTACCCCTCCTGTTCATGCTACTGTTGAAGCAAGATCATCGAAGCTAACCCCAGCTGGATCGTCAACTCAGTGGTGCTACAATTGTGGTGAGATTGGACACCCACTAGAGCAAGTACAAGAAGCCTACTGGATGGCCCAGAAAGTAGTTGCTGATCAAAGAAGAGCCATCTAATGAGGATCAATAGCCTACCTATGATGAAGGAGGTAGAAGAAGGATGATTTCATATTATTTGGGGATAGAGGAGAGGCTCTAGTTATTCGAAAGAGCCCACTTGCTCCCAAAAAGGTGAAAGACTGGAGGTAGGCTAATATCTTTCGCATCTATTGCACCATTAGAAAGAAGGTATGCAAAGTCATCGTCGATGGAGGGAGCTGCGAGAATGTCATCTTCTAAGAAGCTACCATGAAGCTGAACTTGATTATAAAAAAGCATCTTCAGCCATACAAGCTATCATGGTTTTGAAAAGGGAGCAAGGTTGTTGTTTATAGTCGCTATCTTGTCTCATTTTCTATTGGATAGAAGTACTTCGATGAAGTTTGGTGCGATTGAAGAAACCATAGGCATTTCATGCATATATTTTTAAAAATATTTGGTGGAAGCATATCAGATTAAACTATTTAATCTTATTAGCATGCTATAGATCAGCTCTAAAACACCTATACTAGGATCTATAACATGATATAATATGCATATATAAATCAGAAAATGAAAAATCAGCAAGCATGATCATAGCATCGCATATAGTAGATCATTTCAACAATAAGTATGAGTTCAAAACCCATCACCTGAGCATGAGTAGTTGATCTCCACAACTGAATCTCGTGAAATTAGGGTCCCACTGGTTGTTCACAGTTACATAGTGTTATATATATATATATTGCTCCAAAAAATTACTCTTTCCTTGTTTATCTCCCATGACAGTTTGGAATTCTAATTCAGGTGAATCTCTATTTTGAGGAGATTGGTTTTTTCTTTAAATAGGAGGCCGTGACATCCTTCTTCTCAGCGCAGGTTCGAGCGTGCGGAGGAATTTTAGGGTTTTCTTGTGCGGGCCTGTTTCCTGGCCGTTCTCCCGCTTGTGCTCTTGTGCGGGTTTGCTCTCTGGTCGTTCTCCTGCTTGTGCTCTTATGCGGGTTTGCTCTCTGACCGTTCTCTTGCTTGTGCTCTTGTGCGGGTTTGCTCTCTGGCCATTCTCCAGCTTGTGCTCTGGTGCGGGTTGCTTCCTAGCTTTCTTCCGTTGGTTTCTGTTGGTGGTCTACCTGTCTTCTTCCTTCTCGATTTCACGGATTCCATGTGCTGCTTCGATTGGTAAGGAGGTATTCATCTTGATTTTTTGCCGAGGGTTGAGAAAGTATCTTCACCTCAGGTATTATTTTATCTTGATCTATTACCGAGGCTGAGATTGGTAGATCTGATTGGATCTTGGTTGCCTTCTATTCGATACTCTGTTACCTTCTTGTTGGTTTCGGATAAAGTATTTTATACCTCATATTGTACCTATTTTTGGGATGGATTTATAGTGGATTGCTCCTCCTCCCCGTGGATGTAGGCCTATTGTGCCGAACCACGTAAATCTTGGTTTCTTTGTCTTTGTTTATTTATGCCTGCAATGTGTTTGGTAATTATCTCAAAGAGATAAGACTTTAGATCAAAATTCTAGGTCGATCCAATCCGGTGCGCGTGGCTTCAACAATTAGTATCAGAGTACTTGGATGGCTGGTGACAAGAAACAAAGTTTCTCAATAGCTAATGATCCAACATCTGTCTCTCACTCTACCACCATCAGGCATGAAGTGGCCGTCTTTGATGGCACGGGAGATTTTTCACTATGGAAGGTAAGGATGAAATATTTGTTGGTTAAAGAAGGTGTTGCAAAAGTCCTTAAGGGTATGGATTCAATCCCGGGAGATAATGAAGCTGTTAAAGAAGAAATTAACGAGAGAGCCCTAGGAACTTTGTTTTTAGGTTTAAGTGATAAAATCCTACGCAATGTTGTGGAACTAGATACAGCCAAAAGTGTATGGGAAAAACTAGACAGTTTATATATGGCAAAATTCTGACTAATAGATTGTATTTAGAGAAAAATTACACACATTTCGTATGACAGAAGGAACTTCACTTAAGGATCACTTGGATGAGTATAATAAGCTCCTGCTTGATCTAGTAAATGTTGGTGTCGATGTAGATGAAGAAGATAAGGCTTTGATTCTAATTTACTCTTTGCCCAAGTCCTTTGAGCATATTACCACTACCATGCTTTATGGAAGAGAAACAATAAGTCTTGAAGAAATAGAAGCTACTTTGTTATCCAATGAACTTAGATTAAAAGTATAGCTTCAGCATCAGGCTCAGACTCCAGCTCAAGGTCTTACTGTTAGAGGTATAGATGAACAGAAAAAAGGTGGACAGGGTAGAAGTAAGTCCAAAAATAGATCAAAGTCTAGGCCCAAAAGATCAGATATTTGTCACTATTGCAAAAAGCCAGGCCACTGGAAATCTGAATGTAGACTTCTACAATCTAAAAGGGAAAAGGAACAAAAGATAAAGGAACAATCTCTGATACAGCATCAATTACAGTTTCTTCAAGAAGTCATAGCAGTATATCAGATGATGCAGTATTCACAGCTGTCTGCAGTGTTAGTCATACTGACACTTGGATCATGGACTCTGGAGCATCCTTCCACATGACACCTTACAAGGAATGGTTCTCTTCCTTTAGATCTTATGAAGGTGGTACTGTTCTTCTTGGAGATGATGGCATCTGTAATATAGAAGGTATTGGAACAATTCAAATTAAATCAAATTCAAATATCATGGTGATATTGGATGATGTCAGATATGTTCCTAAATTAAAAAAGAACCTTCTCTCAATACATGCCTTTGACAGAGTAGGATATGAGGGTAGATGGGGTAGAGGATCTATAATTATCAATAAAGGGGTATTAACTTTATTGAGAGGTAAATTAAGTGGCACCCTTTACTATCTGGATGGCAGTACAGTTGTTGGTCAGGCATTAGCAGTACAATCTTCTCTTGAGCAGTTGACACATTTATGGCACCAGAGACTAGAATACATTTCAGACGAGGTCTACAGGAGCTGAGCAGACGTGGTCTGTTGAGTGGTCAGAAGATTGGTGCACTTGGATTCTGTGAGCACTGCATATTTGAAAAATAACACAGAGTTAGCTTCACTACAGGTGTGCATAGGACAACTGGTATATTAGACTATATTCATTCTGACCTATGGGGACCTGCCTCAATTATATCCAAGGGTGGATCAAGATATATACTTACTTTTATTGATGATTACTCCCAAAAGTCTGGATATACACCATTAAAAATAAGAGTGATGTATTTGAAACATTCAAATGGTGGAAGTCTATGGTCGAGAGGCAAACTGAAAGGAAGGTGAAAATTTTCGGACTGATAATGGTTTAGAATTTTGTTCTACAGAATTTGATAACTTTTGCAAGTCAGAAGGCATTATTAGACATAGAAAACAGTGGGTACACCTCAACAGAATGGTGTGGCAGAACGCATGAATCGACACTACTAGAGAGAGTCAGATCTATGCTATCTAGTTCAGGATTAAGTAAGATTTTTGGACAGAGGCCGCTCACACAGCCTGCTATATTATAAACCGATCTCCAGCATCAGCATTAAGTATGAAGACTCCGTAAGAGATGTGGACAGGAAGACCTGCAGACTATTCAATACTCAGAATCTTTGGGTGTCCAGCTTATGCATATGTAAGAGATGGAAAGTTGAACCCCCGGCTAAAAAGTGCATATTTATTGGATATGCATATAGGGTACAGGGCTATAGATTATGGTGCATAGAACCTGGATCTCAAGAATTTCTAGTCAGCAGGGATGTGACATTTCATGAGACAGCCACTGCTTCAAGGCAACTACAGCCTAATTCTTCTCAAAGTGATCAGGATCGGGGCCAGCAGGATAGGACTGTTGTAGATATTGATCAACTGTTAAATCACAACAGCAACAGTCAAGTGAAGATACTTACTATGAACAACAACAACAGACAGATGCACAGATTCGGACTCGGAGGAGGTGACATTACAAGATCAGGATCAGATTGATAGTATTGCCACTCGAAGACCTAGGTATCAGATCAGAGCACCTCAAAGGTATGGTTTTGAGGATTCTGCTTGTGCTGAGTTAGTCTATTATGCTCTGAGTGTTGCAGACACCATTGGTGATGAGCCGACCACATATCAGGAGGCTATTAGTAGTTCACGGGCTGATAAATGGACCATGGCTATGGTTGAAGAACTTCAGTCTCTAGAAAAGAATCAGACTTGGGAGTTAGTTAAATTACCAAAAGATGAGAAAGTAATTGGCTGCAAATGGATTTCAAAAGGAAAGAAGGAGCCACTCCTCAAGATTTTAGATATAAGGCCAGGTTGGTAGCAAAGGGATACAGTCAACGGGAGGGTATTGATTACAAGGAGGTATTTTCTCCTGTAGTCAAACACTCTTCTATCCGTATGTTACTTGCTTTTGTTGTTTCTCAAAATTTGGAGCTGGAACAACTAGATGTTAAGACAGCTTTTCTTCACGGTGATTTAGAGGAACAGATCTCTATGCAACAACCACCTGAATTTGAGGTTTCAAATAAAGAAGATCATGTATGCTTACTCAAGAGATCATTATATGGTCTCAAGCAGTCTCCAAGACAGTGGTACCGCAAATTTGACAGATTTATGGTCGACCATGGATACAGTAGATCTTCATATGACAGTTGTGTATATCACCAGCAGCTTTCAGATGGGTCATTTTGTTATTTTTATTATATGTGGATGATATGCTAATTGCAGCCAAAGACATGTCAATCATCCAGAAACTGAAAGCCGAGCTCAATACTGCATTTGATATGAAGGACCTTGGATCGGCAAAGAAGATACTTGGGATGGAGATTATTCGTGACAGGCAATCAGGTAGATTTTTCTTACTCAGCATAGTTATATTAAAAAGTCTTGGACAGATTTGGTATGTCTACAGTTAAGCCTGTCACTACCCCTTTGCCAGTCATTTTAGACTTTCTGCCAGAGTCTCTCCTCAGACTGAGGATGAGGAGAGATATATGTCTAGAGTGCATATGCGAGCGCAGTTGGCAGCATCATGTATGCGATGGTCTGCACTCGACCTGATATTTCACAGGCAGTAAGCGTAGTAAGCAGATACATGGATAAGCTGGAAAGGCTCACTGGTCAGCTGTGAAATGCATACTTAGATATCTGAAAGGCACTTCTAAATTGGGATTGATATTCACTACACAGAGTAATTGCATAGTTACAGAATTTTGTGATTCAGATTATGCTTGTGATTTGGACAGGAGAAGATCTTTGACCGGATATGTGTTTACTCTTTCTGGATGTGCAGTCAGTTGGAAGGCTACTTTGCAGTCTACAGTTGCTTTATCTACCACTGAAACAGAATATATGGTATTGACAGAGGCAGCAAAGGAAGCTATTTGGTTAAAAGAGTTAGTACAGAATTTGGGTCTCGAACATGATTGTTTAGACATTCATTATGACAGTCAGAGTGCTTTGCACTTTGCCAGAGACCAGATGTATCACGAACGAAAAAATATGTAGATGTCAGGTATCACTTCATCAGAGATCTGGTAGAGAAAGGTGATGTCAGACTTCAGAAAATATACACTGCCCATAATCCAGCTGACATGGTCACTAAACCAATCCCTGAAATTAAGTTCAGGAATTTTCTGAACTTGATGGAATAAGCATTTGGTAATGCCTTGCGGGGCTTGTGGTGAGGAGGAGGTTATAAAAGTTTTTTATCCACATTTGATATAAAAGGTACAATATTTTCGCAAGGAGGAGGATTGTTATATATATATATATATATATATATATATATTGCTCCAAAAAATTACTCTTTCCTTGTTTATCTCCCGTGATAGTTTGGAATTCTAATTCGGGTGAATCTCTATTTTGAGGAGATTGGTTTTTTCTTTAAATAGGAGGCCGCGGCATCCTTCTTCTCAGCGCAGGTTCGAGCGTGCGGAGGAATTTCTAGGGTTTTCTTGTGCGGGCCTGTTTCCTGGCCGTTCTCCCACTTGTGCTCTTGTGCGGGTTTGCTCTTGGCTTTCTCCCGCTTGTGCTCTTGTGCGGGTTTGCTCTTTGGCCGTTCTCCTGCTTGTGCTCTTGTGTGGGTTTGCTCTCTGGCCGTTCTCCCGCTTGTGCTCTTGTGCGGGTTGCTTCCTGGCTTTCTTCCATTGGTATTCTGTTGGTGGTCTACTTGTCTTCTTCCTTCTCGATTTCATGGATGCCATGTGCTGCTTCGGTTGGTAAGGAGGTATTCATCTTGATTTTTTATCGAGGATTGAGAAAGGTATCTTCACCTCAGTATTATTTTATCTTGATCTATTGCCGAGGCTGAGATTGGTAGATCCGATTGGATCTTGGTTGCCTTCTATTGATACTCTGTTGCCTTCTTGGGGTTTCGGATAAAGGTATTTTATACCTCATATTGTACCTATTTTTCGGGATGGATTTATAGTGGATTGCTCCTCCTCCCCGTGGATGTAGGCCTATTGTGTTGAACCACGTAAATCTTGGTTTCTTTGTCTTTGTTTATTTATGCCTGTAATGTGTTTGGTGAATTATCTCAAAGAGATTAGACTTTAGATCAAAAGCCTAGGTCGATCCAATCTGATGCGCGTAGCTTCAACACACAGGATGTCTGGCCTCTATGGATCGTCTACTTGAAGCTCTGTGCTGATCGGTCTTCTCGAGAGTGCTAGCTCGTGTGAAGATCTTATAGACGGCGGATCTGTACGTCCTCTTCTGATCACATGGACTCTTTTGGATGTGAGAAGAAGGCTTAGGAGGAGGCAAGGTGGTGGAATAAGAAGATGAGAAGACTCTCTCAACTCTTCTTTTTCTCTTCCCTCAAAATCCTAGTCGAAACCCTAAGGTACCCACTGGAACCTCACACCCAAGAGGAATCAGATATTCTGTTTCATGCATAGAAGGCCTGCCCCCTCTCATTGATTTCTACCCCACACTCTGATATTTTCATTATAATTCACTTATGTTTTGTCGCACAAAACAAACCCCTTCTTAAGGGTGGTGTGGGGATTAGATAGGATAAGATAATCACTAGGTAGTTTTGTTTAAATTTAAATCAACTTTGAATTCAAAGCTTAACCAACCAATCTCTTATCCAAAAGGAGCATTGAGAAGTGGAAGTTTTATTTCTGGGCACGAGATACTCCACAAAAATCAAAATTTGCATGAACATAAGAATGGTGTGGAGAGAAGGTGGCGCTAGGATTCAAATTCAAATCCATTTGAACTTATTTCAGTCCAATTTGGTCCTAAATCCAATCAAATTAGTTAGATCCAATTAGATATCAGAACCTAATTTAATTAAGCACTGAACCAACTTGATTAAATCTTAATTCAATTAGAAATTAATCAAGCCCAAGTTTTGATCAAATCAGGAATCAAATATCCTTAACGATTAGGTCATCTCATAACTTAATCGGATCAAAGCTAATTGAATCCAATTCAATTAGACTTGATCCAAATTTTATTACTCAATCAAATTGAGTTAATCAGCAATCTAATTGCTAATTAATCATCTTATAATTTAGTAATCCTTCATGAATTATTTCATCATAATTTTTACATAAGATCAATCATCAATCATATTGATGATTATACCCTTGAATGATTCTCAATCATTGATTAGCCATCTAATCAGATAGAATTTTTTTTGAGTGTGATGCCATAGGTTCGAACCTAAGCTGGTATCACAAGAATAAATTTCTATACTAATCGAAATGACCACTAGTAATGGTATCCGACGTCCGGATAGGTCAAATGATTGCAAAGCAATATTCAAGAATCCTAACATATGGTTACCGTATAATTCATCCTTTTAACTCTCAATGCTTAGGATAACTTTGGAGTTAAACTATCAACTCTTAATAAATACATCCACAATGTGTCACAATCTCATAAATCCTGTGACTCCTCATAAGACTATCCTGGCCAAGATTTTGCTGAATTGAAGCACAATATAGCACTATCTCCTGAAACTAAGAGTGGTTAATCCCATCTTGACTCATGCACCGACTTCATAAGTACTTGATTGTACTAAAAAATCTTCCATCAATGAATTAGAAATTCAGATAGTCCGATATCAAAGCATAGTAAGTTGCTTGCAAATCACCATGGCGATCTCAAGTCGGAGGGATACTTATATCTATATTCTTCACGAGTTACTTTTGACAGTAGAGTGCTCCGCAGTTGGATCACGTTCAATGAGACGTACTCCTACATCTCACCTGTATGGTATACCAGTATCTCCACACTCCTTGGTTACAAGGACAACCAACGCATATGGCACACAACGACCTATACTTGATAATCACTATTATCCTAGTAATAGCATATTGTTTGGTCGTGAATAAGTTTAAGGATTAAACGATAAATCCTCCTTTATCGATTAAAATAGTCCTAAGGACTTCATCATATCAGAGTTCATAATAGGAAGATGTACACAATATGATGAAAAAATCAAATAACTTTTATTAATAATTAATTCATATATAATTTACATACGATGAGCTCAACCGTCAACAGATTGACGATTCGCTTTAGGATATAATTCCTAACAGCGACGTCATTGCCATGGATGCTTATCATCTACTTTTAGGGAGGCTTTAGCAGTATGATCGTAGGGTCACTTATAATGGTCATCGAAATACTAATTCTGAAAAGACCATCAGAAGATTACTCTGACACCAATGAAGAAGAAAGATCTGCCTACACCAAAGTCAGAGACTAGCATCAACCTTTTGACGAATTACTCTTTTTTGCAGGAAGCATTGGATTCTTCGAACTTGAGGATGAGTTCTTTCTAGCTTGGGGATATGACGTAGACATCTTAGCTGGTGCAAATTATGATTTGAAAAAATGCATCCAGAAGATCAAGAAATCAAACTGATTGCATTTGATCTTGTCGATTTTGACATTACCACGCTAAAACAATCATAACTCTCTCATCAGGTGTCAGAATTGCTATTATAATCCCATTTCGAAAAGCTTTTTTCGTGCTCTACGAGATTAGCACTTTGTCATCACTCGAAATTTCGGAGCCTAATTCTATTTTTTAACAGGTCAATGGGAGCTCGGAAGAATCCTAGATGAATTGGGATTTTTAATTCTTATCTTAGTTTTTTTCTAATTTATTTTAAATTCTTTTTATTGTTTAGTTAGGACTTTTACTCGTTAAAGATGGCTCTTTAGGCTATCATTATAATCATTTTAGTTTATTTCAAGATTATTGTATCAAAAGAAGAGAGTTGCTTCTTCTTTTATTGTTTTCTTGTTTCATGCATTTTTTTTTTCCATCAAAACGTAGCTTGGGCTGCATCATAATCTATCTTCTGAACTGTATAAAAATACATTTGTGCTCCCATCACAGTGGAAGACTTTTTCCTTTTTAACGTTAGACTTTCCTTCAACTCTGAAAGCTATAGAAGGTACTCAGGTATGTTTCTGTATATCGGTAACATATCAAACTTTTCGCATCAAGTTTCTAATAACATTGATGCATATAAAAAAAAAATCTCAACTCTTATTATTATTTTCTTTTATGATGAAATTATAGTGGCCCATCTGGACTACTCTAGCCTAAGATTCATTTGAACACAAAAAAATTCCATTTCAATTAGCATCCATCATTAGTTGTAAAATATTGTACTGAAAATGAATTTTTAGTGCTAAAACAATTTTTTTAAGCTAGTAACGCAAAGTATTGGATCAAAGACGTAATGCATTAATAAGTTGCGTTTGACTCACCACCAGCATATGATCAAAATAGCAGCAATTTCAGTTTCAGTGCAGAAAATCAAGCAGAAGTTTCACCAATTGATTTGATTGACCGCCCAATAAAAATAGTAGCAAAGTCAATGATTTCTCCAAATCTGGATCCAGATCTGGGACAGCATCCTCTCCTGTCTGCATTTGAATCATCTTCTTCGACTCTTCCTAATACTAAGTCATTCATGATGATAATTTATTTTTATTTTTATTGTTATTTTAATGTATAAAAGTGAAAAAGTCATTAGCACGCAATAACACACTGGACAAGGGACGACCGGGGGGTTCCCATCGCGATCATGCTGCGGTCGGTCATCGGAAGCCATGCTATCTCTATCACTTGCTCCCACTCCCGGGAAAATTAATTCTCTCGCTGCCGTCACTCCCCGCAGTGGGCAGCTGCAGGGCCCGCCGCAAAAGTCCAAAAACACATGGGGAAAACCGCAAGCTATTGACTTCTTGGTTGATTGCACTTTGGTTTATCATCTCTCGATCGGCCACCCTGATTCCATATTTCCGACTTTGGCGGCGATCAACCTCGTCTTAGTCTATAAAAATCGGTGGTCAGAAGGCCTCAGGAGGAGAGGAAGTCGCGGCAATGGGGGCAGAGAAGAGGGAGGTGGTGGAGCGGAGCCTAGTGTTCGCTGTGAACGGGGAGAGGTTCGAGCTGTCGAGGGTCGACCCTAACACCACTTTACTCGAGTTCCTGCGGACACAAACCCGTTTAAAAGGAACGAAGCTCGGCTGTGGTGAAGGTGAGGATTCTTGCTTTTCCTTTTTCCTTTGAAGATATTTTGTTTTTCCTCCTTGTGTTGGATGAGGTGAGTTCTGTTTAAGATTTGATCTGTCATTACCAGGGTAAGAAAACCGGGATCTTTTACTTGTTTCTCTTTATGAATTTTGGCTATCTTAGGTAAATTACTGATACGTGGTTGAAGGTATTGTATTTTACAAATATATAGATATTTGGTGGAAGTGAAAGTGGTATGGATGATATCCGTTCAGATTTATTTTCGAATCCGAATCAATCCAGCTATGGACAAAAATTTGAGGATCCGACTGATATTCGGATTTGTATTCATATCCATAAAAAAAAAATAGATATGGATGTGGATAGACAACTATCCGATCCATATCTGAATATCCAAATATACCTGTAATGCTATATTAGTGGTGAAAGTAGTACGAATATTATCTATCTGGATCCATTTTCGTATCCGAATTAATCCAGATATAGACAAAAATTTGAGGATCCAACTAATATCTGTATCTGTATCCATATCCGTAAAAAAAAATGGATATGGATATTGATAGACAACTATCAGATCCGTATCCGAATATCTGAATCTACATATAACCCTCTATAATTTCATATAGCACTTATTATTTTTTATAAAAAAATATAACCATATAAACATGTTATTAACTTGATTTATCATCTAGAAAATAAAACAGCAAGTACAAAAATGAGTAATAAACCCCAGTATAGACTGGTATGATTCAATTCAACATTTTGTTCATTCGGGTTTGATTGTGTCATAGCTCTATAATTTGAATTAGGTTTATCGTTGGATGAACTGCATTGCTGATATTGATCCAAAAAAAAAATGATAGGTACAGCTAATCCATGAACAGCCAACCATCGTACTGTAAAAATTGGATAGGTTCGATCTATGGTCATTGGAGGGCCTCCTAAAAGGAATAACTAAATTTATCGAGTTGTTCCAAAGAATCAAAATGGCTGGTTAGCAATAGAATCCCTTGTCGGCTGTCTGTGAAATACTTGTACTTCCAAACACATCATAAGCTAAATCCGTACTGACGAATAACCAACCCGCAATGAATAGGGAAGGTATAGTAATGCTATGAATGATCCAGTATCGAATACTGGTAATAATATCAGCAAAAGAATATTCTTCTGTGCTTCCAACATGCTGAGCTCCATAAATTTTTTGAGCAGGCTATCATGAGATAAAAGATTTTCTTTCTAAAGAGATTCGATTCAGAACTATTATATGTCCAAGGTTCCATATTGAAATTATTTCAGAGGTTTTTTCTTACTTTGTCCATATCAACAAACAATTCGAAATACCTTGACTTTTTCAGAACAGGTCCGAGTCAAATGCAATGATTCGAAGTACTTCTTTTTACATTACACTATTTCGAAAACCTAAGAACTCCATCGTATGGATATGTAAAATACAGGATTTTCAATCCTAGCAGGAAAAGGAGGGAAACAGATACTCAATTTAAAGTGAGTAAATAGAATTTCATACTTGATCTCATAGATACATATAGAATTTTGTAGAAAACCATATTCGATGAAAGTTGTATGTACGGCTTGGAGGGAGATTTTTCATATCTTTTGAGATCCACCATACAATATGGGGTCAAAAAGTCAAAATAAGTGATTTGTTTTTAGCCCTTATAAAAAGAAAACTGATTCTTGAACCTCTTTCGTGCTCATGTCACGTCGAGGTACTGCAGAAGAAAAAACTGTAAAATCTGATCCAATTTATCGTAATCGATTAGTTAATATGTTGGTCAACTGTATTATGAAACACGGAAAAAAATCATTGGCTTATCAAATTATCTATCGAGTCGTGAAAAAGATTCAACAAAAGACAAAAACAAATCCACTATCTGTTTCACATCAAGCAATATATAGAGTAACTCCTGATATAGCAATAATAGCAAGATCTGTAGGCGGATCAACTCATCAAGTTCCTATTGAAATAGGATCTACACAAGGAAAAGTATAATATCTTGGATTCTGTAGTCATAAAGTTTAATTATCTAAGTAATATCCATAATTATATCCATACTTCTAGTATCCGAATTGTATTTATATCTGTTTAAAACAAATATGGATATGAATTTTTGCATTCGAATAATATCTGTATCTATATTTGTATTCACCAGACAAAATAGATATGGATATGGATATGTCGGTATTCGATCCAGTTTCAGCTATATCCTATATAATTTTATATACTACTTATTAATTTTTAAAGAAAATATACAACCATATAAACATGTTATTAACTTGATTTAGCATTTATTTAATAATATCTTTAATTCTTTAGTTATAAAATTTAATTATCTAACTTATATACATAATTATATCTATACTTTCATTATCCAAATTATATCCATATTCGTTTAAAACAAATATGGATATGAATTTTTGCATCCGAATAATATACGTATCCGTATTTGTAATCATTAGAAAAAATAAATGTGGATATGAATATGGTGGTATCTGATTTGTATTCGATCTAGTTTTAGCCCTAATATTTGGTCAAAGGTTAATACTATCGGTAACTTATCTGGAGTATGGATTTGTTGGATAGGTTTTCTAGTTACTTACTCTGGATGTTGGTTTGGCAATTTTTGGATTTGTTTTGAATTTGAGTTATGAATTTTCTTTATTTCTTCTTTTACATTTTCTGGGCAGTTAAAAATTTCGGTTAGCTCCTGCTACCATACAAGGTGATAAGCATTTATAAGTAAATTTTCATTATTTGATAAAAGTTTGCTCACAATTTTGTGTTATTCTTATGTCTCTAAGCCAACTAGCCTTGGCTTATCTGGTTGGCACCCTTCTCCTATTGGGAGAGGTCTGGGTTTTGTAGCCCGCTGGTGGTATTCCTTCTGAATTTCTCAAACAATTCATTTGCCACGACTTTCTCTCCTCTCCTTCTCTTCTCTTCTCTCTTAGTCTCTCAATCCAAACAGAAAGCTAGGAACTTTTCCCCATTTTGTATGGTAGAAACTGTTTCTTTCTTTGCATATCATTGTTCTGAGCTTCAAGATATAATGCTTTTCATGGATGGAAGTTTGGTCATGCTTTAGGTGACCATTGCGCAAGTATAAGATTTGTTGTTGTTTCGGTAATAGGTTAACGGTACTGGTCACTTTGCCTGGAGCATAAATTTGCCAAATGTGCTGCTTTGGTACCTGTTCTGAATGTTGGTTTGGTGCTTGTTAGATTTCTTTTTTTTTTTTTTTTTTAGATTGTTATCTGGATTTTCATCATTTACTTTTCTTGATGTCATGTGTAGTTAAAATTTTCAGTTACCTCCTCCTTAGAAGTAATATAAGTTTCTGAAAGCATTCTGTTTCTGGTACAAATTAATGGACTCCTTGTTTTATTTGAAGAACAGATATATGACATATGGAGTAAAAAAACTAAAATTCATGATTTTGCAAGCTATAAGATTTCTAGAATGGTGCTGTAGTTGGATTTTCTTTAAGCAATTGTACATATATGCTGATATTTAAAAAGATAACGTAGGATTTTTCTGATGATGATTGGATCAGTTTGCTCATTCTTCTACCACTTGCTGTAGGTGGCTGTGGAGCTTGTGTTGTTCTTCTGTCAACTTATGATCCGGTACATGATCGAGTGGAAGAATTGGCAGTGAGCTCATGCCTCACACTTCTTTGCGGCATAAATTTCTGCTCGGTTACAACCACCGAGGGGCTTGGAAACAGCAATGGTGGCTTTCATTCAATCCACCAGAGGTTCTCTGGGTTTCATGCCTCTCAATGTGGCTTTTGCACACCTGGCATGTGCATGTCTCTCTTCTCTGCCCTTGTCCATGCGGATAAATCCAATAGGCCAGCACCCCCAGATGGGTTCTCGAAGCTCACAGCATCTGAAGCAGAGAAGGCTATTGCAGGCAATCTATGCCGATGTACTGGTTATCGACCCATCTTAGATGCTTGCAAGAGCTTTGCAGCTGATGTTGATTTGGAAGATTTGGGCCTCAATTCTTTTTGGAAGAAAGGGGAGAAAGATGCACTTGTTGCCCGATTACCATATCACAGTCGTAATGCTGTCTGCACTTTTCCAGAATACTTAAAATCTGAAGTTAAATCCTCGCTGGATGCCTTGAATAATTCTGATTGTACAAGCTTGGCAGAGGGTTGTTGGTATTGCCCTTATAGTGTTGATGGGCTTTATAAACTACTGAATTCTGAGACATTTAGTGCATGCCGTGTTAAGATGGTTGTTGGCAATACTGGTTCTGGTGTTTACAAGGAACTAGAATTGTATGACAAATATATTGATCTGAGAGGGATCCCAGAGCTCTCAGTAATCAGAAGGAACAACAAAGGCATTGAAATTGGAGCAGCCATAACAATTTCTAGGGCTATTGAAGTGTTGAAAGAAGACTCTGAACACATGTTGTTTTCATCACAAAACTTGGTTTTTGCTAAAATTTCTGATCATATGAATAAGGTGGCTTCACAATTTGTTCGAAATACAGCAAGCTTGGGTGGAAATCTGATCATGGCACAGAGGACTCAATTACCCTCGGATATTGCTACCATACTTCTTGCTGCTGGTTCAACTGTTTGTATCCAGATGGCTTCAGAAAGACTAGTTCTTACACTGGAGGAGTTCTTTGAGAGGCCTCCGTGCGACTACAAAACTCTACTGTTGAGCATATATATTCCTTGTTGGAATTATACTAGCAGTCCATCTTCTGAGATTAAGGAATCTGTTAATCCTAAAGCAACAAAAGAATCCCATTTGCTATTTGAAACATTTCGAGCAGCCCCTCGCCCTCTTGGAAATGCTGTGGCTTATCTCAATTCTGCTTTTTTAGCTCAGATTTCCTTTGATAAAATATTAGGTGATCTTGTTATAGATAACCTACGGTTGGCTTTTGGTGCTTATGGGACTGAATATGCTATCCGAGCAAGGAAAGTTGAGAATTTTTTAGTGGGTAAACCTGTTACTGCATCTATTCTACTTGAAGCAATTAAGTTGCTTAGAGAAACTATCATACCAAAAGAAGGCACTCCACATCCCCCCTACAGATCAAGTCTGGCTGTTTCTTTTCTATTTGATTTTCTTCATCCGCTAGCTAAGGACTTGGCAGAACCTAAAAAGAATGCACATGTAGATGTATTTAATGCTGCTGCTCGTGCTGAATATGCAACAGACAGTCTTAATGGAACTGTTCATGTTTCACCTGATAAGGCATCAACTTATGCGAGTAACGGTCAATTTGACAACCGTGATACACTTTTATTGTCCAAGCAGATGATGAAATTTGGCAATGACTATAATCCAGTGGGTGAACCAACTAAGAAAGTTGGAGCTGAAATTCAAGCATCCGGTATATTGTTTTATTTATTCTTTAATGAACTTATCATCATCATCAACAACATCTTTCCTTTGTTTGACACTTGGAAGACCTTTTTTTTTTGGTATTCTTTACATAGAAAGAAAATTTTCCTTTTTCTCTTATTGTCTTCAATACTGCATGTAATAGTATGGCTTTTGCATAAGCCGGGGCCACTTCCATGATATTGGTGTTTGAGAACTAACAAAAGCATTTCAACGAATTGTGCCCTTCATATCATTGTGAAGTATCAATTAAATTTGCATTTGTGGAGAATCACTCACTCAAACTTGGATATGAATGTAATTAGTCCAGCCTCCATTTTTTTTTCAGTCAACTAAATATTGCTATAGTCTTCCTGTCATTTTGAGTTTCATGCCTGGCATTTTGGTTAGCTGTTGGTTATTTGGAATACATCGGATCCATAAGGTGCAGACATTTGCTTTACAAAATTTATAGGTGATAATGTAGAATACATATCTATTCAAAGTTTCAAAGCTTTGCATCTAGAAGCTGGATAAAAGGTCAATACTAGTGGCTCTTCGATGCCAGGTAATAATGAGGGTGCTTGAAAGAATCTTATAAGCCAATCACATACGAGATGCGATGGGGTGTTTTCTGTATTTTATCTTTCAGATTCATATAATTGATATTAATATTATTTAATAAAATAGATATTTTTGATTCATTATATGCTGCATCTTATTATTTTTAAGATTATAATGAACCCCACAGGTTTTGGCAATGGTTTTAGAGCCGTGATGAGATCACGCCAGTGAGACCTAAAATCTTGATAGCCATGACCTAAAATATTCTCGGTCATTGGTTCATTGAGTCAGGGATCAATGATACTGATAAGACTGGCATGTCCTATGTATGCTCAGAGATGAGGGTGGTTGATCTCACAATCACTTGTGTGATGACACTAATACAAGGATGTGGGTGTTCATTAGAGAATGAGTTCACTGAATAGACCTGCGAGAGAATATCTGATGTAGTTTTATTTACATGTTAACTGATGATTTTCTAGTGGGAGTTGTGTAAGTGATCCTTTGATCTGAGATCGTTATGGTACCTTATATACATGAATTCATGTTTTGGTTCACTTCCTAACTTGATTTTTCGATTTTTGTATGGGGTATTCTGGATGTGGTAAAAAATGCATGGAGGTTGTGAGTGATCAATAAGGGATCAATCACTCCTAATAAGGAAAGCGAACATCCTATGTGATCTCATAGGTCGATGATTCTGGAAGTCTTTGGTCAAAGCAGGATGATAATTAGAAAGGAATTTCTAATGTATCATCAACTGAATCATCGCTTTCTGATCAAGATACATATAGATAAGCAATTGGGTTTGACATGTTTTCATGCCCACAGCTCATTTGGGATGTTGTTTGACTGAAGGATTGAATTACACGGTAACTTACCATTGAAGGGTATTTTAGTAATTTTTCATCAAAATTTCAAATTTTTTGGATAGTAATGACACGTTGCTAGACGTCAATCTTGACTTGTGGACTTATCAGAATTAAAAGAGTTTAATTCGAGAATTAATTAGGAAGAGTCCTAGTTGATTGAGACTTTTGAGCTGACCTAATCTGATTGGATTAGAGTTACGTGGAGAGTCTGGGTCTACTGCTGGTTAGATTTGGAACCCAGTGGGTCACACACTTTGGAATTTGGTCTTGGTCTGATTTAATTAGGATTTAATGTAAATTCTAAGGGTTAATTTGATATGCTAGCACATTGTATTAACCTAAATTTCTAAATTGGTTCAGTTCAAAGTGTTTGAGCTAAACTAGACTAGTCGTCTTTGACCTAATGGGATTGGGTCCAATTTAATTGAGTTCTTATCCAACTTGGAACAGTTTCAAGTGTGGAAGGAGTCCTCTGTGCCCACCAGATTTCATGCCAAAATAATTATGCTGCCCACTCTTAATTAATGTGAGAAGGTGAAGAGTTCTTCTTAATGAAGGCTCTTATCTTATTGCCTAGTTTTCTCATCCAGAACTCTATTTATTTCATGCCAATTTTACATGGGATATTTATGAGGCACAGAAGAGGAGCCCTTCTATGTGAAGGCTCTTCTGCGTCAAAATAAATTACAATGATTTGTTTCACTGCGTGAGAAGATGGAGCGCCAAAAGTTGGCACCCCTTGGTCCTTCCTCACATCCTTTGGTCACCTATTTATATGAGGCATCCCATATAGACCAGGTGCTGGATTTTAGGTAAAAATCAGAGCTAAGTGGCGTGTAAAAGAGAAAAAAAATTTTGAAAAAAAAATCTGAGAAAAATGCAAGAAAAAATTGAGAGGCAAAAGTTGTAAGAAGGATGGTGAGAAAATTAGCAAGTGTTGGTAGTTAGCCCTAGAGTTTGATTTTTTCATGTGTTGGAGCTCAAAATCAAATCCTAGGTTATGAGACATCTAAAGAATATCTTCTTGGCATAATTCTGGTGGCAAGATCGAAGGCGACTAGCTTTGGTGTGATCGTACTTCGTGTTCGAAGCCGACAGTATTTTTGAGAAGACAAGGCTGCGGCAACGCACCGGTTAGGAAGGACTTTGGCCAACTTTCGTGTGGATCACAGTTAGAGGGCTTCTACTTTGGAGTCTTATGGAGATCACCATCGTGCTATATTGCTTTTTGGTGAAAGTATAAAATTCTATCTCTTTGCATGCTTGTTTTTTTTTTTTGATCGACATCGGCAAGGTGATTCTAGGATTTGGATTTCGATTCAATTGTTTTAATTGTTAAAAGCTATTGTTTTGATTATGTTGAAAATTTTAAAAATCGATTTCTACTGTGTGATCGAAATCAAACAGTGGTATTAGATCCATCCTTATTAGATTCAATCAAACAAGTGCAAAGTTGTAGTATAGAATTGTTCTTGTTCATATATTGTCAAAAATATTGCATCGATTTTTAGCATCAATCTTTAAAATAAAAAAATATTTTTGACTTTATATAAACCATGGATTTAAATTTCAGTTATTAAAATTATGAATTTATGATAATTTGAAATTTATTGTTTCATGGTTGCTAGATACTTAAATCGATTTATGGTTAAGGATGTTATGCATGCCTAATTTGATTAGGGTTTGCTTTCTTATTTGATATGCTTGACATATGTTAAGTCATTTTATGTACCCTTATATGATTTTTGGCATGATTATATAATGGTTATTATGACTTGTAAAAGTATGCCGAATTGCATAATATGTTTAGCACATTTTATGTAGTTGTCGTTAGGATGTGCCGAGTCCAGTTCAAAGACCCTCTTAAAAATTATATTAAGTTGTAATGTCGGGATTCACTTTCAATTCAAATGTTGAATTCATTTGATCAATTGGTGTTTAGGAAAGTATGAAAGGTGATTTTCTAATTAGGTCTGTATACTGGCCTGACCAACTTTGTTGGTGTCTAAGAAAAACTACGGAGAGCCTCCCACCTATTGATCTGGCCAATTTGATCTTATTGAATTTTGGATTAAGATTGATTAGTGATGTAGACACTACAAGGACCTTCCTTCAAACTTGGTCAATAGAGTATGTCAAGACTTAGTGAGCTTGTTGTGCTATCCACAAGGCTTACTATAGAAATTGATATGATGTTAACTAAGTGCATATTGATGCTTATGGCATATTTGAATAGTGTTGCTTTGTTGTGCTATCTACAAGGACAGCATTATTTAAGTATGACCATATGGGATTGAAAGGTTAACTTAACTAGAACACTATAGTTTGTTGTGCTATCTACAAGACTATAAGTGATCCAGAGGTAAGAGAGAAAAATGTTGAGAATTATATACGGTATAATTGGTAAAGAGTTACCTACTCTTGAACTCATAAATACTTGTTGTGCTATCTACGAGATGTTTGTGAGGAATAGAGATCTCAACCCCACTAAGAAATATAAGGATATTTCTTGTTTTTCATACTTGAGGGCTATGAAATTTGTTAAAATAGTGGAGACACAATTAGACAAAAGTCCTAATCTAGTTATGCATGTCATCATGAGTTGTTCTCTTATATCGTGTTCTTATTATTGTAGATTAACTGCACATATGGCATCCTCACTATCACTTAGAGGCATACTAGATGCAAACAAATTGACCAGACCGAACTACGTGGACTGGTTATGAAATTTGAGAATTATTCACACTCAGGAGAAAGTCTCCTACATATTGGATACACTTGCACCCGATACGATCGGAGAAGATGCTTCTGAGTAGGAAAGGGCCACATATAAGATGTGGAAAGATGATAGTGTGACTGTCAAATGCATCATGCTTGCCTCGATAAGCAATGAACTTCAGAGGAAGATGAGGACATGGATGTTTCCTCTATACTCCTTAATCTTAAAGAGTTATATGGGGAACAAAGTCAAACCGCTAGATATGAGATATCTAAGCAGTTGTTCTGTACCCGCATTACAGAAGGCACCTCTATGCAATACATGTCCTGAAGATGATTGATTTGATCACTCGTCTGGGATAATTGGGTTTTGCCATGGACGGTGAATTTAGTCAGGATTTGATCCTGCAGTCTCTCCCGACTCTCAGTTTGTCATAAATTACCATATGAACAAATTAAACATCAGCCTGCCTGAGCTGCTGAATATGTTGAAAATAGCAGAGAGCCATTTCAATGGTGAAAAGGCTCCGTTCTTCTTGTCGATAAGATCAACAAGAAGAAAGACAAGAAGGATTTCAAGAAAAAGCTGAATTCTAACGCTGGCATCTCCAAGAAGAAGGCGAAGAAGGTTTCTGCCAAAGGTACTTGTTATCACTGTGGCAAGGAGGGGCACTAGAAGAGAATTGTGAGGAATACCTTGCAACTGTGAAACAGGCAAATGTTGCTAAAGGTTTGTATATAATACAAACTAACTTATCATTAAGTACTTCAATTTCAGATTCTTGGGTATTGAATACCGCTTGTGGCTCATACCTTTGCAAATCATTGCAGGGTTTGCAGGAAATAAAGAGTCTGAATAAAGGTGACTTCGAGCTGTTCGGTGTTAGTGGAGAGTCCATTAGGCCGAAGCCGTAGGAACTAGAATTTTGAAGTTGTCTTCGAACAAAGTTTTGAAACTGAAGGCCTGTTATTATATCCCTAATGTTGTTAGAAATATTATTTCTGTACCATTGTTATTAGAACAGGATTTTGAAATAAAAGTAAAGAACAATGGTTGTTCTATATATTTTTCTAACAAATTTTATGGAAATGCTTATATTGATAATAGTCTTCTATTTCTATCACTTAATGATAATATACTTCATGTTGATAAAATGAAGAAAAGAAAGATAGAGAATGTGAATGTCACATACCTCTGGCACTGCCAACTTAGTCATATAAATGAGTCAAGTATTAACAAGTTATACAAAGATAAATTCTTTGATCCTTATGATTTTGAATCATATGGAACTTGTGAACTTTGTCTTATGGGTAAAATGACTAAGACTCCATTTACTGGATATGGAGAAAGGGCAAGTGACATTTTGGACCTTGTACATATTGATGTTTGTGGTCCAATGTCGACTCAAGCTAGAGGTGAATACTCTTACTTCATCACATTTACTGATGATATGTCTAGATTTGGATATGTGTATTTAATAAAATACAAATCCGACGCCTTTGACAAATTTAAAGAGTATCAAAGAATGGTTGAGAAACAAACTAGTAAAAGTATTAAAGTTCTTCGATCTGATCGAGGAGGAGAATAGTTGACAAGTGAGTTCTTGAATATTTAAAACAAAATAGTATGCTCTCTCAGTGGACACCTCCTTATACTCTACAATTAAATAAAATTGTGGAAAGGAGGAATCACACATTATTAGATATGATGCGGTCCATG